>NW_024081832.1:28440-58527 GCF_003009895.1 Hyaena hyaena | reverse complement strand
CATATGTTTGCACGTATAGGAGGATTAGGAGGAACTTGACGGAGGAACAAGGGGGAGAAGAAGGGCGGAAATGGTGGGGGAAAGGGAGAGAGGCAAACCATGAGAGACTCTTGAATGCTGACAAAAACTGAGGACTGATGGATGTGGGGGGGAGGGGGGGATGGGCATGAAGGAGGGCACTTTGGGGATGAGCACTGAGTGTTATGTAGAAACTAATTTGACAATAAACTATTTAAAAAAAAAAAAAAAAAAAAAAAACAAAGAGCATAAGTCCCAAGCTGGAAACAAACCAAATGTCCATCAACAGATGAATGGATGAACAAAATGTTATATCCACACAATGCAATACAAATCAGCAATAAAAAATAATGGATTACTGATATACACAATAGCATGAACAAATCTTTAAAAAATGATACAAGGAAGCCAGACATAAAACATTACATACTGTATGATTTCATTTATATGGTGAAACTTATGTACAGTGACAGAAGTACATCAGATCTCCTGGGGCTGGGGAATTGACTGCAAAGGTGCCAGAGGAAACTTATGGTAATGGAAATGTTTTAAATCTTAATTTTATTGGGGGCACATTGGTGGCTCAATCAGTTAAACATTCAACTCTTGACTTCAACTCAGGTCATGCTCTAATGGTTTGGGAGTTTGAGCCCCATGTCGGGCTCCATGCTGACAGTACAAAGTCTGCTTGGAACTCTCTCTCCCTCTCTCTCTCTCAAACTAAATAAGTTTAAAAAAATAAATCTTAATTTTAGGGGTATTTATGAAGTTGTTAAAAGTAAAACTATAATTAAAATTGGCAAATAGTATTGCATGCAAATTATTCCTCCATAAAATTGATTTTTAAAAGTCAGTCTTCCCTGTTATCAGTATGGACTTTCTTTTCTAAAAGTTTACCAAAGAGTCTATCTACATTCATAACTATGAAAGATCACACTTCAAGATATAAAGATGCTGGCTGCTCCTATTTCTATCGACTATTTCTAGAACGCTTTCACAAGGCTAATATTTTAAACCAACACTTAAGATTGGGCTTAGCACAATGAATGGCCTTACCAAGTGAAGACACATTTATTACTAATGTACTTATTGATCTGCCCTGGTTGTTTATGATCCAGAGTCCCATAAAGCCATTGGTATGGCAAAAGACGATGCTGCTGAAGACATGGCAGAAATATTCAACACAAACATATCCTACTGCATAAAATCTCCTTCCATGTCTGTCTTCCCATCTGTATCACCAACAAACAACCTTTCCAACCTTCAAAAGAGAATGACCTGGAATTCTGCTGCAAAATTCATCTCTAAAAACCAAAAACGGTTTGCATTTTCGGAAGCAAAGAGCAATTCTCGTCATGTTGATGGATCATAATACAACAGAGCCCTGCAGGGTACTGAGGCTTGTCCAGGCATCTGTGTTCACACCCCAGATCCTGAAGGCTGATAATGCATCTATAATTCTAGTTTACCAAACCATGTAAGCTCCAAGTGGAGCTTCTCACACTGGGAACTGCTGTACTACATTTCAGTAGGGAGCACAGCAAACCGCAGCATATAACATGGTGTATATTTTCTGGAGCATTGATTTTACATGGAAATTTAGAAAGAATAAAAAAATTCTTATGGTAAAAACAGTCATGCTATATTATGGAATAGAAGGAAATATTCATATGATTAGCTAAGATTTTAAAATGACACTTCTAAGACATTTCCTACCCTCTATAGCTGCTTCAGATTAAACTCCAAAAATCCTCAAACTCCTTTAGGGTTCACATTCCCTTTTCTATACGGTTAAGGGTACATTCCAGAACAATAACAGAAAGCTGGGGCACCTGGGTTGCTCAGTCTGTTAAGCGTCTGACTTCAGCTCAGGTCACCATCTCACGGCATTGTGCGTTCAAGCCCTGCATCCGGCTCTGTGCTGACAGCTCAGAGCCTGGAGCCTGCTTCAGATTCTGTGTCTCCCTCTCTCTGCCCCTTCCCCAGCTCATGCTCTGTCTCTGTCTCTCTCTCGCTCTCAAAAATTAACATTAAAATTCTTCAAAAAAAAAAAAAAAAGAACAATAGCAAAAAGCCTGCCAAAGAAACCTGAATAACAACAAAACTATTAAACAGAGGAGGATCAAAAAACCAAGCTCCTGGCATGTTTCTAGACCCCCACCAACTCATTCTACACCAGTGGCTCTGAAGCAGTCAGGTGTGACACTCAACAGCCACAGCTTTAACTCTGGCTTTTCCACTGCATCTCTATGATACTACTTCAAAAGAACAACCATAGTTTTTTGCATTCATGAAATAGAGATGACAATAATACCTAGTTTATAAAGTACAAAGTTAGATTATCTGGCCAATATAAGTAATCAATATATGTTAGCTGCCTATCATCATTGTTGCTGTTTTATTATTGTTCTTAATCTCTATAGACCATAGCATAAACTTTACATATCAACTGCAATCCACTCAGTAATGGATTATCGACTATTCACTCTCAGATGCAGAAGGAGGTAATGGGAAATATAGGCACTCAACCTGGATGCACAGGCTTTCAGGAATTTTTTTTTTTAAATGTTTATTTTTGAGAGAGAGACAGAGACAGAACGCAAGCAGGGAAGGGGCAGAGAGAGAGGGAAACACAGAATCCAAAGCTGCTCCAGGCTCTGAGCTGGCTGTCAGCACAGAGCCCGACACGGGACTAGAACCCACGAACCCAGAGATCATGACCTGAGCCGAAGTCAGACACCTAACCAACTGAGCCACCCAGGCGCCCCTCAGGAATTCTTATTGAGACATGGTATACTCCTTGGGTATCAACTGACATCTATAAAAGAAATAAGGACTTTTTCTAGCTGAGCTTCAAAAAGTGACCCAAAACAAGCTCTGGTCTTCAGTTCTGCAGTACAGATGAGCTTAAGAACTAACTCAATCCTTCTGAACAAACCTAAGACCAATTTACAACTCTGAGTGCCCACTTATATATTCATATACAACAAGAATATCTATGATCAAGAAGAACCTATCATCCACACAAGGCAGACCCTGCATGCTGAGTGGAAACCCCCAAGAGACTAGCACCAATCAGAAGTCAGAAGTCTGCCTTACAAGTACAGAATGACAGCCAAGACAGTGGCATGTTCTCAAGGGATGTTTCTAACAATGACAATCCAGTGAGTTATTCTCCTACGTTCCAAGTATGTTTCTACTTAAAGAATTTAGATAATCTTCCCTTAAAAAATATTGGAAAATTCCTATTGTATGTAACCTCAGTTTCCTTAAACCTCATCAATGGGTCTTTCCCCAGAGCCTACCCCAAAATGATGTGAGATCTCTAGGTTCCAAATTCCTCATCTAGTTATTTCTTAGAATTCCTGGGAGTAAAATACATATGTTCACAAATAATCCTTCCCATTATTTGGCTCCCCCTTATTGCTGTGTGGTACCTGAGCAATACCCTCAGATTGCTGATACCTCTAAAAAGGGCGCAGTCTCCATCCAAGGGCTTAAGGCCATCAATGCAGGTTTACTACAATATTGCTGTGTGACAGAATGAGCTAGTGGTCCATCAAAGATTCATCTCAAAGATAAGTGTTGCTAAGCAGCTACCAAGACAAAGACTTAATTCTCCAGCCCTCTTTGCATCTAGGTGGGACCACATGACTAATCCTAACGAAGTAGAAGTAATGTACATCCTCTCCAGAAGGCTACAAGAAGAGGGTGTGCATTCTCCATACCCAAATGCTGTCTCTTTCCCCATCTGCCAGGGAACACGTGTTAAAAACAGTAAACTCTCTAATAGCCTGGGTCCCTGAAGGACTCTGGGAAGCAGAGATTTGGGGATTTGACTCTTACAGGAGCCACCATCACCTCAGCTACCACACTGTGTTCACTGCTAGAGTACACAAAACCCTGGGATGCTGGGGCCCCAAAGCAATGTGGATTGTGCTCACAAATATTTCCACTGCCCCCACGAAAACAGGTTGCTTCTTTAGAAGAAACTTCTAGAGGAAACAAACAAAGCAGTGGCCATGTGAGGAAGAAGCTAAGGATACAGAGGTGGGCCAAGATCTTTCTCCCTTGTTTTCTCACAAAGGCCTAGCCAGTGTTTGTTGGTCATGGACTTCCCTATTAAGTAAGATACCCAGCAGAATAAGGGGTCTCTGAACTGTAGTCTCACTCAGAACACAGAAATAACTTAAACCATCATAAAAGCCAACACTTGGGCTTCTGAGCGAGTCCTATCACCCTAGGCAAAGTTCAGTTGCCATGTTCTAAATCACTGCTGTGCCAGAAGCAACCTCCCCTACATGTGTCCTAACTGTAGAGCCCAGAAGTCTTCCCTTTCTGTGTAGGGGATAGACATGCTAAGCCATGATCTGTACAATCTGTCCCCTGGGACCAAGACCAGACATACCTATCTCTTTATTACCTTAGCCAGACTCAGCTTACAAATGGGTGAGCACTTGCAGATGAGAGAGAAGGTGGAGATGGCAGTGACAGAAGTGAAGCTGAGATGGTAGGCTTTGTGCTTTACATAGCCAAGAGCCTTGAGAAGAGTTAACCAAGAGGGCGCTAAGACACAATCACATCTGTGTTTCATGAGCATAGTCATGTGGGGAAAATGTAGAGGCAGGGAGATGAGTTAGGAGCCTGTCACTGCCAACTAGTAGAAATGGCCACATGGGATCCAGTCCCCAAACTATCCTTCCACACAGCTACCTCAATTGCTCCTGCACGCACTTAAGGTTTGTTGGGACGCATGGAATATGATTCCTTTACTTTGGTTGCATCATCCATTCTCATTCTGCATCTTTCCCTCAAAAATGTGCAAGCTCTCTGTACTCACTGAAAGGGAGCTTTGTGTCCTCCCTCAAATGCACTTTAAAGGAGGAGTTAGCCTTCCCTGTAAGGTAAGCGTCTGCCCAGTGCCCTGTCCTTCTGATTCTGGCTCTCCTCACTGATCCCTAGCCTGCCACCACCCATCCCCGATTAATAATCAATCTGAACTGTGGGAGTTGTTGATACCTTTCTCCCCAATCCCCCTACCTTGGGCTAAAATATCAAATCCTACTGATTCTACCTCCTGAATGTGTCTCAAGTCCTTCAACTTCCACCCCTGTTTCTACATGGCTGCCACTTAATCCAAGCCAGTAGCTCCCCCATCAGAAGGACGAAAGGAACACCCTTCTCTCCTGGAGGCACCACCTTATTCTTGCTTCCTCCAACCAACTTCCCATAAGGCAAACAAAATGATCTTTTTAAACACTTAGATGTGATTGTGGCCCTCTCTAATTAGAACCTTGAGGGGCAGCTGGGTGGCTCAATCAGTTAAGCACCTGATTTTGGCTCAGGTCATGATCACACAGTTCGTGAGCTGGAGCCCCAAGTCTGGCTCTTCACTGACAGTGGGGAGCCCACTTCAAATACTCTGTCTCCCTCTCTATCTGCCCCTCCCCTAATCACATTCTTTTTCTCTCTCTCAACAATAAATAAAAATAAAATAAATATAAAACTTTGAGCAGTTTGCTTTTATTCTTACAGAAAATACAAATCTCCGTGGGGTGTTTGCAACAACATAATGATCTATGGGGTCCCTGACTACCTTTCCGGGGGTCTTTTTGCCTTTTTCATCCTCTTACTACAGATTAGCCTTCTCCTTTCAGTTCCTGAAATGCCACAGGATTCTAACTTTCCCGGGACACTCTGTCGCTGGGAGTATGCATCTGTGACCATATCCACCATCCTGTCCTTGCTCCCATGTATCCTTTATCTCTGTTAAAGACACAGCTCGCCAGTGAAGCCCTTCAAGCCCACACATATTCCCACATGCCATCAGTTCCCTCATTACATATAAGAGACATTACATTGTGCTCTGAATACAATATAACTATATGATATAAATTAAGTATAAATAACTATATGTATGTGAAATACGTATAATCCTATTACATCATACTTTTCCTTTCACAATTGTAATTAAATTCCTGTTTGGCTAACTGTTTAATAGCTGTCTCCTTCACTGGAACCTAAGCCCCACAAAGGCAGGAATGGGCTTAACTTGCTCAGTGTTATAACCTCAGTGCCTACAACATCCCCAGCACACAGCAGACCTTCAGGAAGTCTGAAGAGGCACAATAAACTCAGTCTTCCCATGTAAAAGATGAAAAGACTGAGGCCCAGATAGAGGAAGGGACCTTCCCAAAGTCTTACCATCTTTGTCAGAGCCACAGTTTAAACCTTGAACTCTTAATCCACAGTTTAATCCCTGGCCACACACTGACGTCTAAGTCACTCTAGCCCCAAGAGATCGATCCACTTATAATCCAAAGGAGAGTGTAAATCCTGAACTAGAGGGACCAAAGATCTGTGTTCAAATTCTGAGCCTGGCACTTAAAAGATTACAAGGTTGTGGTAGAAATAAACAAGGCCATGTGTAGGCTATTATTAGTGCAGGATCAAGCACACACTATCCTCCCGGGGAGGAAGCTATTCCTAGGATAGCTCGTGAAGTGTGTTCAATTCCCATGCAGTGGTCTCCATCAGGCCAGAAGAGTCCATGCCCTTAGCAAGGCAGGAAAGTATTTCCTGATGAACAGTTACTGCTCCCTCCAGACAGCAGCAAACAGTGTTCAATGAAGATGATAAACACATGACACGGATCGTACCACACAGATTTGTGTTCATCATCAGGCACACCTGCCAGGTGTTAAAGATGGCATTGCTGGCTACCTGATTTCTGCCAGCCATGCATTTGTGAGGAATTTAAATTATGATTTAAATTTACTCATAGCATTATTATTGAATATACCAAAGCCTCAATTCTAATGTGGGCAAAAGAGTCCATCCATCAGCCTACCTCATACTCCATCAATGTCCAGACAGCCTCAGCCTCATACAGGGAAGTCTGTATCCTGGAAGCTTTTCACCAGGATATAATTGTAATATGTAATGGCATATTACAATGATGTTTCAGCCAATTCTGTAATCCCCTATTTTTTTCACCCATGATGTTTCAGGCCCTGTGTGAGGCCCTAGGGATTCAGCAACGATGAGACACAGCCTCTGCTCCAGGAAGCTCACAGTCTAGTGAACTACACTTACAAAGCACTTTATAATCTACTAAGTGATTTCACTTAAACCTTCTACGCATCTTTCCTGGTATTTTTTTGATCACTGTCTATGCCTTCCTTGATCTGAGAAGATTTTTAAAATTTGTTTCCAGTTAAAATTAGGCAGAGGAACTTAATTACTTACATTTTGGCTTTAGGATTCTAAATAGGGAGGAACAAATCCTGAATTTCACTAAAAATGTACAGTGTGGCAGACTGTTGAACTGCTGCCCAAAAGCCATTGCAAACCCCATATTCCCTTACTGTCTCTCACCAGGACACTTGCTAGCCTCCCTTGTAGTGAGGGGTCATCACACAACCTAGCTCTGGCCATTCACTATCTTCTAAGAATCTGTTCCAGGGCTTCTAGGACCACCTTTGCTCTGATTTTAAGAAAAGACAGCTCCAGCTGCCTTGGCCCTTATTCCTTCTGTCTTCACATCAGAGAGATGTAATGCTTGGAGCCCTAACAGCCATCTTGCCGACAGGAGGCAGTGAGGAAGCCAGAAAGGAAAGAACCAGCGTCACTCTTGTTGACATTGTTGAGCCACTGAGACGATGACAGTGGCTGTATCCCTTCAGACAACTTATTCACTTAAAAAAAAAAAAAAAACAGGGACTGGTTGTTTAAACCACTGAAAAAGAAGCTTTCTGTTTCCTGCAGCCACAGAGTCCTGGAATCCATAGTTGGGGCATGACTGAGTACATGCCTTTTAACTAGACACACGTGGGCTCACGTGCCGGTTCAATGATTCGCAACACAAGTCCAGACAAGTCATTTAATCCCTAAGACTTTAGCTGTTTCCATCTTTTATGAGATAAAAACACTGTAACTGTCAGCAAGAAGGTGAAAGGATGCACCACTATGGAAAACAAGGTGGTGGTTCCTCAAAAAATTACACATGAGATTACCTTATGAAGTAGCAATCTCACTTCTGGGTGCATAACCACAAGAAATGAAAGCAGGGACTGGAAAAGCTATATGCACATCCATAACCACAGCAGCATTATTCACAAGAGCCAGAAGGTGGAAGCAGCCCAAGAGTCCATCAGCAGATAATAGGATAAACAAAATGTGAGGTATGTACAGTGGAATGGTATACAGCTTTAAAAAGGAAGGAAATTCTGACACATGCTACAACATGGATAAAACCTTAAGACATTATACTGAGAGCAATAAGTGGGTCATAAAAGAACAAATACTATGTGATTCTTTCCATGTGATGTAAGTCATCAAATTCCTTGAGACAGAAAGCAGAATGGTAATTGTCAGGGGCCAGGGGGAGAGGGAAATAGTGCTTCCATTGTGCAAGATGAAAAAAGCTCTGAGGTGGATGGTGTGATGGTTTCTCTTAATGTGAGTTCAGTTAAGGTCACTGAACTGCATACTTAAAAATGGTTAAAGTGGTAATTTTATGTTACCTATATTTTAACCATTTTTAAAAATAATTTTAATAAAAAAATGATTTTTTAAATAGTTTTCGAAATTAAATAAAATGAAAATTTGTTAATGAATTCAGAGCTTGTCAGACCATACCACCACACATAGCTTATCAGGATGACCACCAGGGCTGGGTCAAGACCTACAATACTTGACCCCTTGTGGATTTGTCCCAGATCAAGGTATCTACAAAACGCTTCACTCATGGAGCAAACAGGCACCATCATTTGTCTCTCTAGGAAATCAAACATGAGTCAAACGGTTTCCTGCCCTGAGGAAGGCAAAAAAATTTTCCACAAAGAGCCACATTACAGGGTCTAATGTAACACCTGCTCCAGAGGGTGATGAAAAAAAAAGTACCTTCAGAGGTCGGAGCCACTGCTCATGGCTTGGGAATCTGAGAAATGCCTCAAAGGAGAGATGGCACTGGTGCTGAGGAAGGAGCACATTTACTGCAGAAGAAAAGGGGTTTCTCAAGACCCCTCCAGCTAGCAGTAACAGCAATGTGACCCAAGATGGCAGACCACTCCACCTGGCTGGAGGGAATCGGGCATTAGGATGAACAGGAAAGATGAAAGCCAGACAAAGTCCCAAGCACCAGGCAGGAAAGTTGTACTTTTGTTTCACAGAGGAGGGAAGGAGATAAAGATGTGTGTTTGTATCCACAGTACACACACCAAGCTAACTCACTCAGTGGCCAGGAGTATCTGCAGAGATACCAGATGGCTACCAATGTTTACTGAGGTCCCACTCAACAGTCGAGACCCTCTCCTGTGGACTACTGATACCTGGACTACCTGCCAGGACAGTAAGGAGTCACAACAAACACAAAAGGACTTCAGTTACTGATCGGCACCCTGGGCCAGTCCTAGCCCCCCCAGAATCCTTTATCACACATGATCCCAGATGGTATCTGGCCAGACAGAATAGGGCTTCCTCCCTAAAGGAACACTAGCCCACCTACCTCCCAGAACGACCCCGATCTGGGCATCCGGCTTCTTGAGAGCATCTGCCCATGTCCTTCTCCATATTCAAGGCAACCAAACTAGCCCAAATAATTGAGGAATAAAAGCAGAAAAATGGACAAGGAGATCTAAGACAAAAAAAAAATTATTCAATTCAGTCCAATTTTAAGAAATTATTTCAGAGGCACCTGGATGGCTTAGTTGGTTAAGCGTCCGACTCTCGCTTAGGTCATGATCTCACGGTTCGTGGGTTCGAGCCCCGTATCGGGCTCTGTGCTGACTGCCAGCTCGGAGCCTGGAGCCTATTTCAGAGTCTGTGTCTCCCTCTCTCTCTGACCCTCCCCTGCTCACGTTGTCTCTCTCTCTCTCTCTCCTAGAAATAAATTTTTAAAAAATATTAAAAAAAAATTATTTCAAAGTTCTAATTGTTGTAAGTGATGAAACAATTCATGACAGAAATTGCAATTACCAAAGAAATGATCTGTTCTGCAACAGCAATTTTAGTGACATTTATAACACACAAGAAATCATGAAGCTTAATTATTTGAATTTACTGGGGCTACAGATGCCGTGTTGAAATCTAATTAAATAGATCCACCAAAACTGGCCAGCTGAAGAAATGGCAAAGTTGCTGAACCGTGCACTGGTTTTTAAAAGCAGTTCATGAACAGCCTCTAAATAGGCAGTGAGTAATGATCTATCTTTCTCCCTCAACTGTCATTTGAAAAAAAAGAGACATTTCTATATTGATGTTCAGTCCTTCACAATAGAAATTACTTCACCTCCTAAAACACATCCCCCATTCCAATGATCTTCAATAGATCTCCAGGATAAATGGAAACTCCCTCACTACTTACCTTTCAGGTCTTATATCTAAACTCTACCAGGTCTCAAGGAAATAGGCACAAATCCTCAAGTGGCTGAGAAAAAGATTTCCTTCCTCAATTTTTTAAGAATGTTAACAGTCAAATATTAACAGCTTCAAGAAGTTCTGTAACTCCTGAAATATCAATGAGCTGCCTGTTTCAATACTAAGTATTCTATACGGATAAAATTCTGATTATAAAACTAGCAAATGCTCAAAGAAGAAAATAGAGAAAACACCCAGAGTTATTAAAAAAAAAAAAAAGAGCCAACAATCCCACATATAACCATTTATAACCACACGTAATCATTTCATTCTCTTTCTTTCCAATGTATTTTCTTTTTTTAAAACTATAATTTGTTGTCAAATTGGTTTCCATTCAATACCCACTGCTCATCCTAACAAGTGCCCTCCTCAGTGTCCATCACCCACTTTCCCCTCTCCACATCCCCATCAACCCTCAGTGTGTTCTCTGTATTTCAGAGTCTCTTATGGTTTGCCTTCTTCCCTCTCTGTTTTTAACTATTTTCCCCTTCCCCTCCCCCATGGTCTTCTATTAAGTTTCTTAAGATCCACTTGAGTGAAAACATATGGTATCCAATGTATTTTCTAAGCATACCTAGTCTTTTAAATCACAAGACCATGTTATATTTATAGTCTTATATTGTTTTATCATTAAACATTCTATCAAGCACATTTAATGGGACTTCTTTAAACAATCCCCTACTTCCATATTTATAGCTTCTTCCCACATTTTAAACTTTATCAATAAACTCACTAATATCCACCTATGTAAACCTGTATTTGGACCTCTAATTCCTTAGGAGGGATTCTCAGAAACTCACTCGTGGGACCCTGTTCATTGACTTCTTAAAGTTCCTAATAAGACCAGCCAAATAGCTTCAAGTAAAAGTTATAACAATCTACATTTCTACTGAGTCATGAATAGTTCAAATTGAGAACTATTTTTTTCTTTCCAAATGCATTTTTCAATTTTCAGTGCATGCCCTGCCAGCTTTTTTCATGTTTCCCTTGTTTTACAAATTCTGATACATTATTTTGTCCCAATTTTCATTAACATTACAATTAACATTAGGATCTTAAAGTGTCTTTTAAAACATGATTCTCTTAATCTTGATGAGGTCTCAAGAGTTTATTTTTGCTCTTGATTCCCTTGCTTTTGGGGATGTGTCAAGTAAGAAGTTGCTGCGGTGGAGGTCAAGGAGGTTGTTTCCTGCTTTTTCCTCTAGGGTGTTGATTTTTTCCTGTCTCACGTTCAGGTCCTTTATCCATTTTGAGTTTATTTTTGTGCATGGTGTGAGAAAATGATCTAGTTTCATTCTTCTGCATGTTGCTGTCCAGTTCTCCCATCACCATCTGTTAAAGAGGCTGTCTTTTTTCCATTGGATATTCTATCCCGCTTTGTCAAAGATTAGTTGGCTGTATACCTTTGGGTCCAGCTCTGAGTTTTCAATTCTATTCCATTGGTCTATGTGTCTATTTTTGTGCCAATACCATACTGTCTTGATGATGACAGCTTTGTAGAAGAGGCTAAAGTGTGGGATGGTGATACCTCCCGTTTTGGTTTTATTTTCAGTATTGCTTTGGCTACTCGGGGTCTTTAGTGGTTCCATACAAATTTTCTCCACACCCGAAAAACAAACAATCCAGTGAAGAAATGGGCAGAAGATATGAACAAACACTTCTCCAAAGAGGACATCCAGATGGCCAACAGACACATGAAACGGTGCTCAGCATCCCTCCTCATCAGGGAAATACAAATCAAAACCACACTGAGATACCACCTCATGCCAGTCAGAGTGGCTAAAATGAGCAAATCAGAAGACTCTAGATGCTGGCGAGGATGTGGAGAAACGGGCACCCTCCTACCCTGTTGGTGGGAATGTAAGCTGGTATAGACCCTCTGGAAAACAGTGTGGAGGTTCCTAAGGAAACTAACAATAGAACTCCCCTATGACCCAGCAATAGCACTGCTAGGAATTTACCCAAGGGATACAGGAGTGCTGATGCATAGGGCTACATGTACCCCAATGTTCATAGCAGCACTCTCAACAATAGCTAAAACATGGAAAGAGCCTAAGTGTCCATCAACAGACAAATGGATCAAGAAGATGTGGTTCATCTATACCATGGAATACTACATGGCAATGAGAAAGAATGAAATCTGGCCATGTGTAGCAACATGGATGGACCTTGAGGGTGTTATGCTGAGTGAAATAAGTCAGGCAGAGATGACAAATATCTTATGTCTGCACGTGTAGGAGGATTAGGAGGAACTTACCAGAGGACCATGGGGGAGAAGAAGGGTGGAAATGGTGGGGGAAAGGGAGAGAGGCAAACCATGAGAGACTCTTGAATGCTGAGAACAAACTGAGGACTCATGGGTGTGGGGAGGGAGGGTGAGATGGGCATGGAGGAGGGCACTTGTGGGGATGAGCACTGGATGTTATATGGAAACCAACTTGACAATAAACTATTTGTAAAAAATAAAAAATAAAAAACATGATTCTCTTAATGAGCACAGGTAGACCATTATATAAAAAGAACTTTTTAAAGGGAGCAATGTTGAAAGGCTGACAAGCTTTTCATGTTTACTAGCAATTTGTATTTCCTTTTCTGTTAATTACCTGCTTATATCCTTAATTTCCATACTAGGGCTTTAGTATTGTTCCTATATTTTTATATATTAATAGTATCCTTTGTGGCCTTTATTTCCAAGATATTTTATCAGCATTTTATTTTCTTGTGCAAGTCTTTTGATGTCTAGAAAGGTGGATTTTATATATAGTCTTTTTCCTCCTTTGAAATCTTATCTCTGCTGGCTCCCCCAGTAAAAGGGAGTTACCTCCAATTTTTCCTGGCTTTTTTAATGATGGCATTTAACCCTTTAATAGAACTAAAATATGTTTTGGTATATTTTGTAAGGAAAGGCTGCAATTCTATTTTTTCCAAGTGGTTAATTTAAAACCCTCTTTCATATTAGGCTCTATGTCTAGACTAGTCTGTTCCATTCAACAGTACGTTTCTGCACTAATAAATACATGGTCTTAATTAGCATAGTTTGGGTACATTTTATATCTGGAAATGCAAATCTCCTCTGATTATACATCATTTTCAAAATTTTCTGGCAATTCCAGCCAGTTTATTCTTCAAGAATTTGAGAATAATATGACACATTCCAAAAAAAGAAAAAAGAAAACCCCAGCTGAGACATTGATTGGAATGGGGTGAAATGACACATTATTTTGGAAAGAGCTGACATCTTTATTACACTGAGAGAAACTGGCAGCACACACCTCCATTTATTCAAGTCGTCTTTTATGTCAGTCAATAAATTTTCGTGATGTTCTTCATATGGATTCTGCAGCATTTCTTGTTATGTTATTCCTGTGTGTCTTACATATTTTGACTCCTAAGTGAACTACACCAAGTAAGGCAAGTCTGAAATGATATGCCAAAATTTCAATACCACAATGTGAAAGATAAGCTATCTCTCCAGAGCTTGACAGAGAGGCTCAGCATTCTGGAAATAAATCAAAAGAATGAATAAATGAGTGAATGAATTAGTGAATGATGAAAAGGTTCACAAGCCCTGGTGTCAGAGAAGAACTGGGTTAGCCTGACCATAAAGCAGATTCATGATGGATCTCTCAAGCTCAATGCCCATTTCAGATTTTTTAAAGGGCAGTTCTGTCCCTTATAGTACATTCTCCCACGACTCCTGATTACTTTCATCCCATCCCAAGGGGTAGGCACAGCCATGCCAAGGTCTTTCTTGGGAACTTCAGTTTTGAACAGAATGTCACTGGTCTTTGGAACTGAGTCAGGATGTTATCAGCCCTGATGGATAATAAAAAGCTAAACCATGAGGTAACAATTTTACTGCAATACCATCTATATGTCATGCAATTTATTCACTTAAAGTGTGCAATTGTAGGGGTGCCTGGGTAGCTCAGTCACTTAAACGCCTGACTCTTGATTTTGGCTCAGGTCATGACCTCACAGTTCATGAGTTCAAGCCCCACATCAGGCTCCGCACTAACAATATGGAGCCTTCTTGGGATTCTCTGTCTTCCTCTCTCTGCCCCTCCCCTGCTCATGCATGTTCTATAAATTAATTAATTAATTAATTTAAAAAATGTAAAAACTAAAGTATGTTTTGTAAACTATGGTTTGTCGTACCAAGGGGTGTGCAACCATAAAAATCCTGTAGTCAATTTAAGCTTTGTAAAAATTGTGGTAAAACATACTCAACATAAAATTTATCATCTTAACTATTTTTAAGTGTACAATTCACAGTGTTACTTGTACTCACAGTTTTCTACAATTGCTGGAACTTTTTCATCTTGCAAAACTGAAACTCTATAACCATTAAACCACACCGCCCTATTCCTCTCTCTTTTTGGCCCCTAGCAACCACCATTCTACTTTCCATTTCTATGAATTTGACTGCTCTAGATACTTCACGTAAGTAGAATCACACAGTATTTGAATTTTTGTGACTGGCTTATTTCACTTAGCAAAATATTCTCAAAGTTTATCCATGTTGCAGCATGTATCAGGATTTCCTTCCTTTTTAAGGATGAATACATTATAACCATTTTACAGGAGAAGAGGAGGAGGGAGAGGTAAGGAAAGAATAGACAAGGGCAGAGACCCGAAGTTGGGAGGCTTCTGTACCAGTCCCAGCAGGAGGTGATGATGGCCTCCCCTAGAGCAGTGATGGGGAGGAGAACTAACTGTAGACAACTTCAAGACATACCTTGGATTAATATACTTAAATTCATGCTATTAGATTCCTCCAGAGACATGGGATTGGGGGCTAAAGTAAGAAGGATTAACCGAAATTCTGATCAAGAAGCAATCAGGCCCCAGATGCCATCTGCCACTCTGCAGGGCTCAGTACTGCACTGTCAAGGCAAAACACAGCAGAGTGGATAGGAGAGGGTCTCTTCATTAAAGGACTTCAGACAGAGGTCAAAGGCTAGGGTACCTCACATAATATAAGGGAGATAAGCAAACGGAGGAAGGTGCTGAAACAATCCCCCACCCCCACCCCTTCAGCCCTCTCATCCCCACTGGCACCTATAAGGACTGGCAGCCCGATCTTCTTTTTCTAGGCAGGAATGCTAGGAATCATCTCTGGAGAGCATGAGCAGACCAAGAGCAAAGACCTAAAGATATCAGTACTAATTCCTTTTTTTTCTTTTAAGTTTATTTATTTATTTTGAGAGAGAGAGAGGGAGAAGGTGAGCACTAGTGGGAAGGGGCAGAGAGAGGCAGGAAGAGAGGGAAACGGAGAGAATCGCAATCAGGCTCTGCACTGTCAGCCCAATGTGGCCTCAAATTCAATGAACCATGAGATCATGACCTGAGCCAAAACCGAGAGTCAGTCACTTAAATTACTGAGCCACCCAGGTGCCCCTTAACAGTAATTCTTAATCAAGGAGCCAGCCAGATCACCCTACAAAATGATTCAGGATCAACAAGCCACAGCTACATACTAAAGCCTCCAAAGAGCTTTACAGTCCCTCTTACAGATGAACCAACGATGAGTGTTATTAAACAGTGGAAGAAAACCTTGAACATGAGAGACAAAGGCCAAAAAAGAGGGGAAAAGAAACTGATGAACCTGGAGGGGGGGAAGGACCTATAGGGAGGGAAAAACAATCAAAAAACATTACCATTAATATCCTCACAAAGATAGGAAACAATACTACAACCTTTAAATAAAAATAGTATGGTACAACAAAAGATTATCTAGGGGTGGGGGGGGAGTTTATGTATGTGTGTATGCCTGTATTTACAAAAAGGAAAACTCAACAGATAGTTTCAAGATGAACTTGGGAAAATCTCCTGGCAAGCAGAGCAGAAAGACAGAAAACAGAAGATAAAAGATGACATAATTAGAAATTACATCTGAATATTAAGAGTTGCATAAAGGAAAAATGGCAACAATCCAAAACAAGTCCAGAAAAATTTTTTTCATTCCCCAGAGTAGAAAGATATGAATTTCCAAATGCAAAGGACTTTCCAAGTATCCAGACAAAAAAATAGATAAAATAAGCACAAACTAAAGCACAGCAGCAAGAAATTTTAGACTATTTAGCGGTAAGTTAAGTCCTACAAATATAGAAAGAAGGAAAAGGACACGAGCAACACAGAACATAGCAGGAATCAGAATGGCTCTGACTGCTCAGGAACAACAGTTCAGGGGTACCTGAGTGGCTCAGTCGGTTAAGCGTCGAACTTCAGCTCAGGTAATGATCTCACGGTTCGTGGGTTCGAGCCCCGTGTCGGGCTCTGTGCTAACAGCCAGCTCAGAGCCTGGAGCCTGCTTCAGATTCTGTGTCTCCCTCTCTCTGACCCTCCCCTGTTCATGCTGTCTCTATCTCTCTCTTTCAAAAATAAATAAAATATTAAAAATAAAAAAGGGAACATCAGTGCAGTGGAGACTTGCCCTCAAAATTCTGAAAGAAAACTACATCCAACTTAGAAATGTGTATCCAGCCAAGCTACCAATAAAGTGTGAGGGTACATCTGTAGTCATTCCAGACCTCAAACATATGTCTCTCATATACCCTTTCTCAAGCAACTATTGGAAGATGTTCTCTACCACCAAGAACAGGTAAATGAAAACCATGCCATAGATATAATGCAGAAACGAAGAAACAAGAGCAAAAGGCAGGTAAAATGAATCCCGAGGTGCTGGCGCCAGAGGTCAGGTCCAGAAGGAGAGCAGTGCAGACTGGCAATGGCCCACGAGCTCCAGGAGAGCACCACTCAGGAAAACAGAACTGACAGAAGTCTAGATATATCGAAGTATCTTCAGAAATTTGTAACTTGCAAAGATTCAGAGGTTAACTCAGTGATAAATATACATAAAACCAAACAAATACAAAAGGCAATATGAATCATTAGTATCAGAGAAAGTAATAAGTTACGAAGGAAAGAAAAGTAAAGAGTGTTTACTGCATGGCTATATTGTGGTGTATTCCTAAGATGGGATAGTAGACACCCTTTAAAAAGAATGACAGTGTTCTCCATGTGTTGATATGGAAATCCAAGCTAAATTGTGAAGTGGGGAAAAAAAAAAAAAAAAAAAGCCAAACACAACAGTATAACAGCCTATCTTCTCTTTTAAGTGGGGGAGGTACAGATTTACATTAATTTTTGCTTTTCATTCTTCAACTTAGGAACTGTGGAAGGATGGATACACACAGATGTAGGCACAAACTAACAAACTAAGGTGAGTGGATGCCTGGGAAGGTAACAATGGAAATGGACAGATGGGGGATGGAGTGAAAAGAAAACTCTTCCTTTAGACCTTTGTGACAATGTAAATGTATTATCCATTTTCTAATGGTGCCTAATTACCATGTGACCCCTCATAGCATATGATAATTTACCTACATCATGGCTTACAGAGATTTTTGTGAGCCACCTGGAAAGCTAGCCAGGCCCTCAAACAATATTGCAAGGACAAATGCATCCAGGTCTGTCTAACCACTTACTTACAAACAAACAAAAATTATACACTTAAGTTCATGCTGCTGACATGAAAGAAGATAAAAGAAGGAAGGAAAGAAGAGAAAGGGAGGGAGGGACAAAGGAGTAGTCAACTGGCGCTGCCATACAAAGTACAATAGCCTGGGGGTGCCAAGCTGGCTCAGTCAGCGGAGCATGTGACTCTTGATCTCAGGATTTTGAGTTTCAGCCCCACATTGGGGGTAGAGATTACTTTTTAAAAATTTAAACACACACACACACACACACACACACACACACACACACAATATCCTCGGTGACTAAAGCAATGAAAATTTATTTTCTCATAGTTCTACAGGCTTGCAAGTCTGAGTTCGGAGTGCCATCATGGCAGGTTTTGGTAGGACCTTCTCCTGGCTTACAGATGGTTTGCCTTCTTGCTGTGCACTCACATGGCAGAGAGAGAGAGATATTTCTCATCCTCTTTTTCTAAGACCACCAATGCTACCGAATTAGTATCCCACCGTTATGGTCTCATCTAACTTTCACTACCTTCTAAAAGCCCGATCTCCAAATACAGTCCTACTCGGAGGTAGGGCTTCAACATATACATTCTGGGGAGACACAGTTCAGTTTATGCAGAAAGATGAAGGGAGTTCACATGGTCCAAGAATGTAACTGTAGGGCAAAATATGTACCTAGCTTCGGAATAATATTAATCAAAAAGCAAAATTGAGATCAATAGGAATGGTCTGGTAAATAGGGACTCTCAAATGTGAAATCTTCTGATTATGTCAGAGGTTAACCTCTACCACTTACTGTTCACAATCTTTCTTAAACACCCGCTCCAACCTCCCTGACCATCCAGAAGACCTAAATGCACCTTTCCTTATGAGTAATCATCTTACAGAACTCAGTATTGAATTCTGAATATAAACCTCATCATGGTCAAGTGTTGATATCAATGGAAATGGTGCACTGCGTAGGTGCCCTGGAAGTTACATTTTACTTTTTATACCTACATATGATTCCAGCTTTATTCTTATAATCTGCCAGTTTTATTTTTTCTCAAGAGCCTCTGGCCCAAAAGCAAATTCAAAAAAAAAACAAAAAACAAAAAAAAACTAAAATAAGCCTTTCTGATATGGAAAAAGAAAGATAAATGACTTATGAAAATGACATCTATTGACCCTGATCCTGCTGAGCGAGCAAGCGAATCCTTGGGTGCAAATGAGTCACTTATTACTGCTATTCAAGCCTCAGGAGGCTTCATTTATTACATGCCTGTCAGGGGGTACTAATAGTTCTTTAATAACATGAAGAGCAAGGGAGTTTTCTAACATGACAACTGATCTTTGTGCACTAGACTGCAAGTGGTTGAGCACTCATCAAAACTATCCCTGTGATTCTGGAAAGAAATAAGACAAAAATCAAATCAAATGTGCAGCATCAGTGTCTGAAAAGGAGCCCACCCAACAGCCACGGGAACACTGATAAGGTTTCACCAATCTCTTTATAATCTTCTTTTCTAATTTTCTCCAGCAATGGGACTGGCCTTGGAAACATCTGCCAACAAGATATTTGAAGTGCTAACCCTAAAAATTGGAGGTACAAGGTGGAGGGCTATCTTGGCATTCAGCCTCCTCAATACATGGCCAAGGAAATTACCTCATTTCTCCAGCCTTTTTTTTTCCTAGTTGCCAGTTAAACTGATTGGACCAAGGTTCTTTGCAGGCCCCAAAGTATGTGATTTTAACTTTTATCAAATCGTGCTACTTACTATGATAAATCTAATCAGCAATCTTAACTGCCTGCCAGGCTTAAACCACTGCTCACCACAGGCCAGTGAGCAAATGCATATTTGCAGGACTACCCATGTACAGGAAGGAAACGGGAAAATGGCTAATGGTACAGCTTTGTAATCGCCTCGGAGGCTCTGACCTCAGGTTCTGGTCACACAGGGCAGGCAGCTGCACCCTATGCTGCATGGATGGCAGTACCAATCCACTGTGCATGGGTCATTGACTCCTGGATAATTCATTAGCAAGAGAGCACAGAACCACCCTGGTGACAAAGGAAAATCCATAAGCAAGAGGCCTCAAACAAAGAAAATATTTCTAAGAGTTAAGACACTGGCTTTTATTACGACATTCTCTCCAGATCTCTGGGGATGAGCAGCTCCCTATTCACAACTAGGCAGGTGCAGTGCTCCCAGCAGAGCCAGAAAGCAGGCCCCCTGCATATATGAGTGCTCCCCCAGAGCTGCCCCTACAGGCCACAGACTGTTTAATGCATTACAATTTCCTGAGTCCCAGAAATAGCCTTGTACCACCTGTAAAGAAGTAAACAAAGCCCTGTCAGGGATGGGTCTGGAGCAACTGCTTATGGATGATGTTCCTGCAGAACATGACCCACAATTCCTGGAGCTTTGGCTACTCCAGCCATACAGAAAGGCCTCTGCACAAACTGCTGTTAACTCTTGGGGCCATTCAAAACCCATTAAACAGCCTTGCTAGCTCTTTGGGGTCTTCAAGAAGGATCACAGATTAGGGTCAAAAATAACAAATTAAAGCCACAGAGGCTCTGACTGGATGAGACATGAGATCACAACAAATAAGAAAAGATGTAGAGAGTAACTGGGGAAGGTCAGCATGAGAGGAGGGTTCAAATCCCCAGTCTGCCACTTACTAGCCATGGGATCTTGGACAACCTGTTAACTTCTCTCAGTACAGGTGATCCACCAGAAAAATAGAGTATCGTTACCGAATTCACGGGGTTATGCCAAGAGGTAATTAAGACAATACATGTACAACACTCAAGTACATTACCTTACACACAATAGGTGTGTAAGAATGTTAGACACGGCCATGTGGCCACACTCACACAAACCAAGGGCTTGCACAAACACTTCAAAACG
Organism: Hyaena hyaena; assembly: GCF_003009895.1. Lineage (NCBI taxonomy): Eukaryota > Metazoa > Chordata > Mammalia > Carnivora > Hyaenidae > Hyaena > Hyaena hyaena. The sequence goes on along the minus strand of NW_024081832.1, from coordinate 37,709 downwards.
CCATGAGACAATTCTAACACCATGACCTTAGATAAAAGCTGATCCATCATATGCCCTCAAGGAAGAAAAAATAAATAAAGAGGCACTTGCCAACAAGAAAAAAGAAAACCGAGAACTAATTATAGTAGGTCCTCTGTGTCTTGTGCCCAACAGAAATGAGTTTGTTGCTAGGCTTCTTTTCTGGCCACAATTCATAATGCAATTAAATCACTGGCATTGTTTTCCATGTTCCATTTTAAACAGACTCCTTGTCCAGGTCTCCTTCATGTGGCCTGCATTGTGGGACTGGGAGAGGAAGGAGGCAGTGGCCTTCCCTCAGATGTATGCCTGCAATGGTCAAGTTCCCTGCACTTGACATCTGCCCAAGTTGTGAAGGTCACCTGAAGGAGGAGAATTTTCTGGACCTGGTGTTCCATCCCTGACACAACCACCACCTGAGCAGTAATGACCAGTTCTTTTCTACCAGTGGGGTGAAAAAGAACAATGACCTTAAAGGAAAAAAAAAAAAAAAAAGACACATCTGCCAACAAGTCTGCTGTTGAGGGTTTAAAGGGTGAGATACACAAAGTTTCCAGCACGGTGTTGCAACCATACTAGACCTTCAATTAAAGGTAACCGCTCCTCTGGACATGCCCTTAGATCTTTCTTACCTCTCCTGCTGGTCCTCCTTAGGACTTTGTGGACTCAGTTTTTCTTGCCTTCCCCTTAAACACAGGAAGCCCCAAGGTGTAGTCTTTGACTTCCTCTTCAACACACTCACTCCTTGGATAATCACACCCATGCTGATGGCTGCGATGGTCACCCACAGCCTACTGACTCCCAAATGGCTATCTGCAGCCTAGTCCTCCCGTCTGGACTCCAGCCCATTATTCCCAGCTTTATACGTGACTTCTTTTCTGGCTTCCTAGGGCCCCTAAACTGTAAGTCTAAAAACACCGCACTAAGCCTACTCATACTCAGTTACCCATAGGAGTCCCCACGAACAATAGCCACAGGTTCACCAAATGCCACGGTCTGTACATTATAGCTGGTTTTGCCATTAACGCTCTCTTCTCCGGCTCCATTACCATTGCTCACTGCAGGCCATCACCACTAATCCTGCCCTGCCAACCTCTCCATCGATTCCTGAATCATTAACCCAACCTGAAAGCTCACCTTGTCACTCTGATGTTTAAATCCTGCAGTGGGGGGCACCTGGGTGGCTCAGTCAGTTGGGCATCCGACTTCGGCTCAAGTCATGATCTCCCAATCTGTGAGTTTGAGTCCCATGTCGAGCTCTTTGCTGACAGCTCAGAGCCTGGAGTCTGCTTTGGATTCTATGTCTCCCTCTCTCTCTCTGCCCCTCACCCGCTCGTGCTCTCTCTCCCTCTCTCTCTCAAAAATAAACATTAATAAATTGTTTAAAAAAATAAAATCTTGCAGTGGGCCCCAACACCTATAAGTAAGATGAACATATCATTTATTATCAAACCTGGACACCTGCAAGGATGAAAGGGGAGCACTTGTCAGAAATGTGCCAGGTTAACAGGCATAAACTAGAATTATCCCAGGAAATTAAGAAGGACAGTCACCCTTGACCAGGCTTGGAAGGCTCTTCATGACTTAGCTCCTGCCTGTGATCACATTTTTGCCTCCCATTCTCTTTCAAACACCACTGCTCTGGCTTTATGGACTTTCCCCACCTCCTCCCAAAGGTCATTCTCTCCCCCACCTGACATGCACTGTTACCTCTGTTCCTACTGCTCCCTACACAGTTCCTGCACTTCCTCTCCTGTGTTCTCTCTCTACTGTAATGTGCTTCCTCCCCACTCCAACATAGCAGGACCTCCCCACCTCTTCTCCCCTCCAGTGCCTGCCACACATCTCTGTCTGAGCCCTCGTCACATGTGTTCCACTGCATGCTCCAGCCAGACTCCAGCTGTGTGTGACAATAGCGTCTGGTGCAGACACAACGTAGGTTCACACCCAACAGACATGTAAGCATCCAACCACACTTGGTTGTGTGCAGATAAGATGGAGGTGGTGGGTGACAAGCTGACCCAGGCATATTAGGATCAAGCCACTAACCTGGGCGCCAAGGAGACCTCTCCAACAAGCTTGTGAGATGAAACTAGAACTCTAGTTCTTCTCCAGGAGGCTCCCTCTATTCCTTAACAGCTTTCTAGGTGCAAGTAACAGAGCCAGCCTCACTGGAGCCCAGAGGTGAGCCAAGGGGAAAAGGAAAATGTATGATTCAAGCACAGGAAGGCCAAAGGGGGTGTGTGGGCAGGGCTCGATCCCAGGGAATGGAAAGTCACCCAACTCATTCTCATAGCTCTTCTCTGTTTCTACTAATGATCCTTCTCCCCATTCTCTGACCTCCAGGCAGGTACCAGCTGTCCAGGTACCATGACACAGACACAGAAGTGCCAATTCCTTTCCTAGCTCCTAGTCTAAATCGCAGGAAAGTGACTCTGATTGGCCCAGCTGGGGTCCAGGAGCCATCATTCCTGGTTCCATCAACTACATACATACCAGGTAGCAAGCTTCAAGACAGAGTAGCCACTGAGGGTCTCATTTCTTTTTCTTTTTTTTTTTTTAAGTTTTATTTATTTCTAGGAGAGAGAGAGAGACAGCGTGAGCAGGGGAGGGTCAGAGAGAGAGGGAGTGACAGACTCTGAAATAGGCTCCAGGCTCTGAGCTGGCAGTCAGCACAGAGCCCGACGTGAGGCTCGAACCCACGAACCGCGAGATCATGACCTAAGCGAAAGTCGGACGCTTAACCCACTAAGCCACCTAGGTGCCCCGGTCCCCGCAGCTTTGAGTGCCCTGCCTGAAGGTGGGGCCAAGGACCTTGTCCTTCCCTACGGCCGATCCCAGATGACCTATTTCTGGCTCCACCATTACCACTTCCCTAATAAGGACCCCAAATTCATCCACAATCAAAGAAGAAAGTTGAAATAAAAACTCTCAGAGATCCCTGCCAGCACTAAAATTCTATGTTCTACATTAAATTATGTATATGCAGGCTCCACAATATCCCTTTGGACTTAAATATCACACCAAAAAGCAGTGCCAGGCATTTAATAGCAGTAAAAAATTCCAATGATGCAGAAAAATGGTCACATTTTATCTGCTGGGGACATCGAAGTACCCAAAGACTTTCCTCATGCTGTACATTGTATAAATTTGTTAACAGCAGAGTGACTGCAATTAAACCAAAACAATGATATAATTTATCAATGCATCTGCAGAAAATAGCACGGTGTTCGGATCTCCAGAGGGCAGCTAGGCCAGGAAGAAACAGATCACAGATGATACCCAGTGATGAAGAGTAGCAACCACCACAGGAGGGACCTGGAAGGGAAGGCAGTGTTCCCTTTGGTCTCTGTAGGATGCCACTGGCAAGCAATCCTAAAGTAAGTCTAACCTGGATTCTGAGGAATTCCCACAGGAGGAAGGTATGTGAGATGCACAGATAAGAGAAAACTGAGAACGTGCCGATACCAGGGCAAAGATCAAAGACACACACAAGTCAACATGGCTTAGAGACTGGAAAGGGTGATAATGTTTTTAAAATTGTGTTATAAAAAACATGTAACATACAACCTGCCATCTTAACCATTTTTAAGTGTACACTTCTGTAATATTAAGTCTATTCACAAAGTTTGTGCAACAATCTCCAGAATGCTTTCATTGCAGAAATGAAACTCTATACCCATTAAACAACAAGTCCCTATTTCCCACACCCCCAGCTTCTGGCAACTGCCATTCTACTCCTGCCTTTAAGAATTTGAAATGACATATCAGATAAAGGGCTAGTATCCAAAATCTATAAGGAACTCACCAAACTTCACACCCGAAAAACAAATAATCCAGTGAAGAAATGGGCAGAAGACATGAACAGACACTTCTCCAAAGAGGACATCCAGATGGCCAACAGATGCATAAAATGATGCTCAGCATCCTTCATCATCAGGGAAATACAAATCAAAACCACACTGAGATACCACCTCACACCAGTCAGAGTGGCTAAAATGAGCAAATCAGAGAACTCTAGATGCTGGCGAGGATGTGGAGAAACGGGCACCCTCCTACACTGTTGGTGGGAATGTAAACTGGTACAGCCCCTCTGGAAAACAGTGTGGAGGTTCCTAAGGAAACTAACAATAGAACTCCCCTATGTCCCAGCAGTAGCACTGCTAGGAATTTACCCAAGGGATACAGGAGTGCTGATGCATAGGGCCACATGGACCCCAATGTACATGGCAGCACTCTCAACAATAGCCAAATCATGGAAAGAGCCTAAGCGTCCATCAATTGACGAATGGAACAAGAAGATGTGGTTTGTCTATACAATGGAATACTACATGGCAATGAGAAAGAATGAAATCTGGCCACGTGTAGCAACATGGATGGATCTTGAGGGTGTTATGCTGAGCGAAATAAGTCAAGGAGAGAAGGATACCATATGTTTGCACATATAGGTGGATTAGGAGGAACTTAACTGAGGACCATGAAGGAGGAGAAGGGGAAAAATAGTTGGGGAGAGGGAGGGAGGCAAACCATAAGAGACTCTTGAATGCCGAGAACAAACGGAGGGCTGATGGGGGTTGGGGAGAGGGGAAGGGGGGAGATGGGCATGGAGGAGGGTACTTGTTGGGATGAGCACTGGGTGTTATATGAAAACCAACTTGACAATAAACTATTTAAGAAAAAAATAAACTAATGGAATTATACAGTTGGTTCATGGGCTAATTTACATAGCATGTTAATATTTGTAATTACTGTTAGATATTTAAATTAGAGAATTTAACATTGTATGCCATATCAAGTGTGTTAGAATATAGAGTAATAAAGAAATGCTTATTCTGTTCTGGAGAAAAAAAGAATGTCTCCTCTTCATACTTCACACAAGCAGGATCATACAGTACTTGTCATTTGTGTGATTGGCTTTTTTTACTTAGCAAAATGTCCTCATGTTCCATCCATGTTACAGTATGTGTCAGAATGTCCTTCCTTTTTAAGACTGAATAATATTCCACTGCATGTATATGCCACATTTTTTAATCCATTCATTTATCAAGAAACATGAGATGGGGGGCATCTGGGTGGCTCAGTCAACTGAGCATGTGACTCTTGATTTCGGCTCAGGTCATCATCTCACGGTTGTGAAATCAAGCCCCATGTCAGGCTCTGTGCTGACAGTCAGAGCCTGTTTGGGACTCTAAGTTTCTCTAAAAATAAATAAATATTTTTTTTAAAAAAGAACAAAAGAAACACCAGCATCACTTCCACCTCCTGGTTACTATGAATAATACTGCCATGAACATGGAGGTATAAGTGTGGGGATAATTCTTGTAAGTAGAATCTCATAAATTGTTCTGAGCCAAAAGGTCAGTTAAATATTTTTGTTTTACTATTTCCTAATATAAACTATCACTCCTGCTTATCTGAGGTGGAGAAAAGAAAGGCAACAGCAAAGAAAGACCATCAGCAAGGAGAAGATGGACTCCACTGAGTGGATTTCACGGTGTCACCAGAGACATGCTGTCTGCAGGCATCCCATGAGCTAGTGACAGTGGCAGTAGCTTTTCCCTAAAGCAGCAGTCCCCTATCTGGTGTCTGTTTGCACAAGGAAACACCTTTAAAAAAGAACCAAAAAAAAATCTAAAAATAAGTAGAATGACAAAAAAGCTACTAATAATCCAGAGGTGTTTTAAAATAAACTGGCGTTGTACTACATCAATTGCATCCACTAATATGTATAAATAACACAGGGATGCCTGAATGGCTCAGTTGGGTAAGCAACCAACTCTTGATTTCAGCTCAAGTCATGATCTCACAATACATGGGTTCCAGCCCCATGTTGGGCTCCATGCTGACAATGAGGGGCCTGCTTGGGATTCTCTCTCTCCATCTCTCTCTACCATTCCCCTGCTCTCACACACACACATACTCTCAAATTAAATAAATACACTATGTTAAATTAAACAAATAATAAAAGCAAAGCTTGGCAAGTGTATGGAGTCACAGAATAAAATCTCCCCATGTATGACACATGCCACCTTCCCCCCCAACCACCACCTCACACAAGGCTCAAAGCTCCCAGGGGTGAGAAATGCATCCCTACATCAGCCCTACCTCTCCCATTCAGCCAACTGTTAGCCTATCACCCATATCTGTATGAGAAATGACAAGAATGCAGTCTATGCCACCAAGAAAATTCCTAAATAAACAACACACTTCTGTAAGGCCAGCCAGCAACATTAATAACTCCAAGGTATATGATATAATCTGGCTATGCTCAAAAGCCCAGTGGCCTGACTCCAGTTTCCCCTTGACTCAACTATTCACATTCAGCCTCTAATATCTAATATCAAGTAGACCTTAAGCAATGGTATTAAGAAAATAAGCATAAGTTTACGAGTACCTAAGAGGAACCATCCTGACCTCACATTAGTGCTAGAGAGAGGTAGTCACTGTGAGAGCAGACAGTGTCCAGCCCCTTCTCGCTAACATCATCGGATTAGAAACCTAGCAGTTTTGGCAGATGCCCCAGAGTGAGGACAAGTGAACAGAATTCCACTGTGAAGTGCTAACCCTGAGATCCCAAGCACTTACAGAGGCCACCTGAGCCATTCCATGCTGGTCCAGGGGAGCCAGGACAAGAAAGCCTCTTTCCACTAGGCACAGCCACTAAGTGGAGTTTGAATACAGCTAAGTTAATGTGTGAGTGAAAAAATATCAGACCTGTTTTGAAATTTGTCAAAGAACTCCTTGAATGTTCAGGTTTTAAACAGCAATATCCTTAAGGGTGTATTTTTCCTATCAGTCAGTTTGAACCTCTAATTTAGAATTAATTCAATGATGGAGTTCAGATTCCAAAATAACCAGGTTCTCTGTTGTTCTGACATTCATAGGCTTAGCAGACACCTGGGAGAAACACAGCCTGCATTTGGCAGCTACTCTACTTCCCAGGCCCTCCTCACATTCCTCCTTCAGATCAAGCAGAGCCCCTATTTAGAAAAGCCAAGGCTTGGGAGGGGAAGGTCTGATGTGCAGCTAGAATCTGGCTTAACACTGTATTTTCACTGACTTGTCATCTGGGTGCCAGGGGAGAGGAGACAGCTCTTTCCACTCAGGGGCCGACTTCCCTTCTACAACCTCCCAATCATCTCCCTCCCTCAGACCCTGCTCCAAGGCATTGGAACAGCTAAGAAACCAGGAAGGAAAAGTTTGGCTTTGCCCACCCCCCCCCCCCAGACATCTGCATGACCACCTGCCCCCTCTAGTCCACTGGCTAATCACACAATGGAAAGTGATTCCTCCTCAACCAACCCAAGAGACCAAAACTTGTGCCCAGATAAAAAAAAAAAAAAAAAAAAGCCCACTGCCTCCAGGAGCAGACCACAGGCCCCCTTATGCCAGTTTGTCACAGATGGGTACACCTGACCAAGTTGTCAACTCTAGAAAGTTCTCAACCTCCCCTCCTGAGCCTACATTCAAAAACCAGTCAGTTCCCTCAGGAGATAGTTTTCACACGAGTTTCTCCACCACTTTTAAGTAAAATTTGAGAGGACATTCAGATGGCCAATAGACACATGAAATGATGCTCAACATCACTCATCATCAGGGAAATACAAATCAAAACCACACTGAGATACCACCTCACATGGGTCATAGTGGCCAAAATGAACAAATCAGGAGACTCTAGATGCTGGTTAGGATGTGGAGAAATGGGCACCCTCCTACACTGTTGGTGGGAATGTAAACTGCTGGTGCAGCCCCTCTGGAAAACAGTGTGGAGGTTCCTCAACAATTTAACAATAGAACTCCCCTATGTCCCAGCAGTAGCACTGCTAGGAATTTACCCAAGGGATACAGGAGTGCTGATGCATAGGGCCACATGGACCCCAATGTACATGGCAGCACTCTCAACAATAGCCAAATCATGAAAGAGCCTAAATGTCCATCAACTGACAAATGGATCAAAAAGATGTGGTTTACTTTTGCAATGAAATACTACATGGCAATGAAAAAGAATGAAATCTGGCCATGTGTAGCAACATGGATGGAACTTCAGGGTGTTATGCTGAGCGAAATAAGTCAGGCAGAGAAAGATACCATATGTTTGCACATGTAAGTGGATTAGGAGGAACTTGACGGAGGACCATGAAGGAGAAGGGGAAAAATAGTTCGAGCGAGGGAAGGAGGCAAACCATGAAAGACTTTTAAATGCTGAGAACAAACTGAGGGCTGATGGGGGTGGGGGAGAGAGGAAGGGGAGTGATGGGCATGAAGGAGAGCGCTTGTTGGGATGAGCACTGGGTGTTATATGAAAACCAACTTGACAATAAACTATTTAAGAAAAAATAAATACATAATTAACATTTTAAGAAAAATAAGTAAATGTTGAGTAGCCTGTGTTTCCACGGCCAACAAAAAAGGACACCACCACAGGGAGAGAGAGACTCTGCCAACCACGGGCTGTGAGGTTTTAGTAGATTCCCTCTCTAAACCTCCATTTTCTTCCCTGTAAAATGATGTAATAATGCCCATATCAAAAGATATAATAAGGTAGCATTCATGAACATGCTCTAAAAGGAGAAGGTCTGACACAAGCATAGTAGACATTCAGATAACTCAAAGGTTAGTATATTCAGAAGGCCATAATGTCCAAAGAGTCATCAAATTTCAACTGATGCAAACATCCAAAGACCTCAGATCCCTCACCTGTTCTGTGGAATTTATCACATTTGATAATGAGCTTATCACCAACAACTGGGACAAAAGGGATTTGGTTCCACCCAGAGATTGCTGTGGTTCTTGTCCCTCAGCCTTGGTCCTGACCCTATAGCATCTTGCACCACCTCATGCAGCCCCACCCTGTTCCTTTACTCAAGCCTTCCCAGGCACTGAGGCAGATAGCCGGGGGTTGGGGCGGGGGGGGGGGGGGGGGGGGGGGGGGGGGGGGGCGGAGAGGGACGCACTTTAGCACCTCCAATTCAGCCGGTTCCCTCGGCTACGCGAGCAGTGCATTCATAAAGGGCCCCACGCTTAGAAGCACCATACTCTGTTGTCATCTTGAAATCCTTCATAATTTTTGAACAAGCTTCAAATTTTAATTTTTCACTGGGCACCACAAATCACGTACCTAGTTCTGAACTCCGTAGTTCACAATGACTTTCAGCTTTTCTCCCAAACCAACTCTACCGGTTCCTGATAATGGCCCACTATCTTCCCCATTACCTGGGGTTGGAATCATAGACCCTCTTGCTCATGAGCCA
>NW_024081832.1:0-26573 GCF_003009895.1 Hyaena hyaena | reverse complement strand
AAAAAAAAAAAAAAAAAAAAGCCCACTGCCTCCAGGAGCAGACCACAGGCCCCCTTATGCCAGTTTGTCACAGATGGGTACACCTGACCAAGTTGTCAACTCTAGAAAGTTCTCAACCTCCCCTCCTGAGCCTACATTCAAAAACCAGTCAGTTCCCTCAGGAGATAGTTTTCACACGAGTTTCTCCACCACTTTTAAGTAAAATTTGAGAGGACATTCAGATGGCCAATAGACACATGAAATGATGCTCAACATCACTCATCATCAGGGAAATACAAATCAAAACCACACTGAGATACCACCTCACATGGGTCATAGTGGCCAAAATGAACAAATCAGGAGACTCTAGATGCTGGTTAGGATGTGGAGAAATGGGCACCCTCCTACACTGTTGGTGGGAATGTAAACTGCTGGTGCAGCCCCTCTGGAAAACAGTGTGGAGGTTCCTCAACAATTTAACAATAGAACTCCCCTATGTCCCAGCAGTAGCACTGCTAGGAATTTACCCAAGGGATACAGGAGTGCTGATGCATAGGGCCACATGGACCCCAATGTACATGGCAGCACTCTCAACAATAGCCAAATCATGAAAGAGCCTAAATGTCCATCAACTGACAAATGGATCAAAAAGATGTGGTTTACTTTTGCAATGAAATACTACATGGCAATGAAAAAGAATGAAATCTGGCCATGTGTAGCAACATGGATGGAACTTCAGGGTGTTATGCTGAGCGAAATAAGTCAGGCAGAGAAAGATACCATATGTTTGCACATGTAAGTGGATTAGGAGGAACTTGACGGAGGACCATGAAGGAGAAGGGGAAAAATAGTTCGAGCGAGGGAAGGAGGCAAACCATGAAAGACTTTTAAATGCTGAGAACAAACTGAGGGCTGATGGGGGTGGGGGAGAGAGGAAGGGGAGTGATGGGCATGAAGGAGAGCGCTTGTTGGGATGAGCACTGGGTGTTATATGAAAACCAACTTGACAATAAACTATTTAAGAAAAAATAAATACATAATTAACATTTTAAGAAAAATAAGTAAATGTTGAGTAGCCTGTGTTTCCACGGCCAACAAAAAAGGACACCACCACAGGGAGAGAGAGACTCTGCCAACCACGGGCTGTGAGGTTTTAGTAGATTCCCTCTCTAAACCTCCATTTTCTTCCCTGTAAAATGATGTAATAATGCCCATATCAAAAGATATAATAAGGTAGCATTCATGAACATGCTCTAAAAGGAGAAGGTCTGACACAAGCATAGTAGACATTCAGATAACTCAAAGGTTAGTATATTCAGAAGGCCATAATGTCCAAAGAGTCATCAAATTTCAACTGATGCAAACATCCAAAGACCTCAGATCCCTCACCTGTTCTGTGGAATTTATCACATTTGATAATGAGCTTATCACCAACAACTGGGACAAAAGGGATTTGGTTCCACCCAGAGATTGCTGTGGTTCTTGTCCCTCAGCCTTGGTCCTGACCCTATAGCATCTTGCACCACCTCATGCAGCCCCACCCTGTTCCTTTACTCAAGCCTTCCCAGGCACTGAGGCGGGGGGGGGGGGGGGGGGGGGGGGGGGGGGGCGGGGAGATGTACACTTTAGCACCTCCAATTCAATCAAGACCTCATGGTTAGTGACCAGTGCATTCATAAAGGGCCCCACGCTTAGAAGCACCATACTCTGTTGTCATCTTGAAATCCTTCATAATTTTTGAACAAGCTTCAAATTTTAATTTTTCACTGGGCACCACAAATCACGTACCTAGTTCTGAACTCCGTAGTTCACAATGACTTTCAGCTTTTCTCCCAAACCAACTCTACCGGTTCCTGATAATGGCCCACTATCTTCCCCATTACCTGGGGTTGGAATCATAGACCCTCTTGCTCATGAGCCACCCTGCCCCAACCCCCAATACTGAAAGCTGCCAGGCACTTTCAATTCTATTTAGATCTTGCATCTATATCTTCCTCTCCATCCCCACTGTGGCTGCTCTACCTCACTCTCTCAAACCTGTCCTAATAAATACACCACCCCCCCATCTCCCATCCTCCAGGCCATTCTACCTGTCATCTACCCTGTTTGCACATGCCAGATTAATCTCACAAAGGCAAGGATAATCCTAGCATCCTCCTGCTTAAAGCCCCTCAAAGCACCTCCCTCTCTTCCAATGCACCATCTCTGTTGCTCTGAAGCTGCTGATAAGCCCCACCCTGGCCCAAGCTACAACACACTCACCCTTCCTAAGACTTTTAAACCTCTTAGGAAAGGCACAGGCCAGGGGCCAGGTCCACTTTCCCTCCTTGATCCTTATTCTACAACACCACACCACCCACTTCCTGATTTATGTACCATCCTTATTACAATGCCTGCTCCTGGCAGCCAGAAACCATGCTTGATCCATTCCATCTCTGCTTACCCCAAGCATTCCAGCATAAGCAAGAATTTTTTTAACTGACTTCTCAAAATACACATTTTCAGTGTTGCCCCAAGCTCATGTTTCAGCCTTCACAGGGGTGAACTCAATGCTATCACGGTACTTTTTACAACATATTCAATTTTGCAGGACATCTGTCACCTTTTCTCCTTCCTTTTTTAGTGACAATAAACACAGAGGAATTTCATTAAGCATAAACAGACTCTCAAAATCTACTTCAGCGTAATACGAAAAATCTTTACTAATCCAGCTAATGTGCTTTCCCTCCAACACCCAGTGAAATCTGGTTCTCATTTGAATATTTAACAAGCATCATCTTGGTAAACCTATTTCCCTTGATCTATGTAGAAATAAAAAATGGATTTAGCCCATTCAGACTGTGTTTGGTCTTGCACATACATTTTATGCCTCCATTCGAAGTCTTAATCCTATTGCAGCACATTAATTCTGGTTTGTATGAAATGGTGCCAGCAGAATCCAGTTTTTTGCTTCAACCATTTATATTAGTTTCCTTCAGTGAGTCCCGTAATGTTTTAGCTCAGTAGAGATTCATGTATATTTTCTACTTCTACAGATTAGGGTAATTTCAAAAACAGTAATAATTGCCTATTTTAGACTACTAACCAGTGAGAACCCTAAAAATGTGTTTTGTATAACAAACCAAGATCTAATAATCTACATTTATAGTACATGTCTTACCACCATGTGCTGTTTTTGTCAGAACCATAGTATTGTGATTAGAAGAGCTTTTTGTCAAGGAAATATATTTTTCTATCAATTCTGAAGGCTGTTTCAGAGAGTAAAATAAATAAAAATAGAATGCTTTGCCAAGTTGTTATGAAGCTTTCATTTTAAAAGGGTGGTACTCCCCAATGTTCATAGCAGCACTCTCCACAATAGCTAAAACATGGAAAGAGCCTAAGTGTCCATCAACAGATGAATGGATCAAGAAGATGTGGTTTATCTATACCATGGAATACTACATGGCAATGAGAAACAATGAAATCTGGCCATGTGTAGCAACATGGATGGACCTTGAGGGTGTTATGCTGAGCGAAATAAGTCAGTCAGAGAAGGACAAATACCATATGTTTGCACGTATAGGAGGATTAGGAGGAACTTGACGGAGGACCATGGGGGAGAAGAAGGGCGGAAATGGTGGGGGAGAGGGAGGGATGGGCATGAAGGAGGGCACTTTGGGGATGAGCACTGAGTGTTATGTACAAACTAATTTGACAATAAACTATTTGTAAAAAAAAAAAATAAAAAAAAAAAAAATAAAAGGGTGGTACTCATTGAATCCCAAGTGATGTACTTGTCCTCTCTCCCATTTGAGCTGGCTACTGAGCACAGTCATCAGTAAAAGTGGATTTGAATCAAGGTTTGTAACATAGTAATTTTGAAAGAACTCCCCCCTTTTCATTTGGATGTATACAGCAGATATCCTAATAATGGAGACTGTAATGCGCATGGCTAAAATGCCCCATTCAGTACTCATGTATTATGGAAAAATAACACCAAAAAAAATTCCCTGGACATATTCCTGGCAGTGGGTTTTGTATTGTTAGGACTAGAATTTCAGATACAAACACAAAATTCCACTCTTTGCTTACACAGCTATATATACAACTTTTGATCCTGGTGCTACTATCAAAGTACTACAGGTAGGTGGGTGGGAAAGAATCTTTTCATTGTTTCCTGACACCTTCAAGACACCTTCAAGTCCATGAATTTTAGTTTTAGGAAAAAAGAAGATTGAGGTTATTTGGCTTTTTAAATCCCCTTCCACATTACTATGTTCTTCACCTTCTTTCAAACAAATATTAGAGGGCTTCTCTTTTCCTCAAATTTCACAAGTAGTTGTTTTGCTTAGCAAAATAAGGCATGCTTCTGAAATAAAACTCAAAACCAGAGCCCATGTGGTCCTGCCTGAAAGTTATTATGGAATTCGCTGTCAATGCAAACAGCTCCACAAACACATCCCAAACCCCCTGATTCCACTAAAAATCAGTGCAGGGAATTCAGAATGAGAAGCCGCTTCACATACACCTCTCATTAAAAATAATTGTAATTCCCTGAGTGCTCTCTGTGATCCTCTGGGGTAGCTACAAGAAAGGAAAAATGAAAACAAGAGCTGTATCTACCAAAAACAGCCCACAAGTTAAAAAAACTCTCCCAATATCTAAGGCCAAGAGAACTTGGGCCCAAAATATCAATGTCCTGAAAGCTAAAATCGGTAAAATAATTGTCTTCAATTCTCTGTTTCTTTCAGTATGACAAAACCTAGCCATGGGACTCAGAAGCTTTTAAGTTCAAGGAGCAAAAGGTTTCATTCCATGTGAAGCTATTCTTGCCCAAGATTAGTTTATATTAAGTTTATCAGCACCATGAACAGTTCAGAGTAGCATTACTGAGAAATGTTGCTACTGCGCTAGACATTTACATCACAGCAATGATGTAATTAGGGAGTACAAAGCGAATCAACATGTCATTGTGTTTATGCCCTGTTTTGTTGGAAGACAACATAGGGTGAGAGGCAAGGAGGCAACAGAATGTCAACATAAAAATCAAGGTCTTAGAAGTCTATTTTGACTGTGGTGGCATCCGCTGACCCCCTGGGTTTCACTTCTTCAAATTAAATTTAGCTGTTTGTGCATAGATTGACACAAACATTTACCATGCTCCCCCATGGCAAATATTATGGTGCACAAGGATGCCATAAGAAAAGAAGACATACATTAACTAGGATCAGGGAGAAAAAATGGCAGACACACAAAATCTTTCAGTCCATCCACTGTACTCAAAGAAAGAGAGGTGAGAAGAGGGATGACAAATCTTCACAGAACAAAAGTAGGATCATTTTGTCTCTATTAGTGTGGCCCAGTCTGCACAACTTCAGGCTGGCTTATCTGATAAACAAAACCTTGGCCTGGATGATTGTTGATGACAACTTAGCAACGAACAGAAAGCCAGGTCTAAGAGAGCAGTTGTTCCTATCCCAACTCTGGCACCATCAGGGTGAATTGTAGATCAACTACAAAAGCCCTCCAAAATACCCAAAAGAATGTAATACATATTTAGAGGATCATTGAGCTGTTGCTTAGCCGTGGTTCAAAAACAATCACATGAAGAAGTGTTTAAAAATTCCTTTTTTATGTTTATTTATTTATTTTGAAAGAGAGACAAAGAGAATTCATAGGTGCACAAGCAGAGCAAAGACAGAGAGAGAGGAAGAGAGAACCCCAAGCAGGCTCCACACTGTCAGCACAGAGCCCAATGCAGGGTCGAACCCATGAAATATGAGATCACAACCTGACCTGAAATCAGGAGCCAGGTGCCTAACTGAGCTACCCAGGCACCCCTAAAATCTCTTTTGTATGACCAATAGGCTCCCTATAAATCCACACAGGCACCTCAGTGGCCTGCTGATGCAGGGAAAGGGCACAAAGAGATCTAGCTTTCTGGGGTCATGAGGTGACTTCCCTTTTCTAGGGGACAATTCTAGAATTGTCAAAACAATTTCTCCCAGAAATGTTTGAGAGGGGTTCACAGTGATTACTACTCTCATTGAAAAGTGGATACTGATTCCTCATGGAAGCATTAATAAATATGAAAATTTTATTATTTGCATGATGAAAATGTTGTTTTCCCTTCATTTTGTTTTGACAAAGTACAATGAAGGCCCTGGAACAATTAATCACAATTCCTGAATTACAGCAATAAATGACAGATCTGCTCAATCCTAGGCCAAGGATTCTGTCAAATCATATATATGCGAAGGGTGCATTTTTTGCCTTTAGATACCAGCTTTTTGAAAAGCTGTCACACATAATTTGGAACACTTGAAGATAAAGCAGAACTCTATCTGTTCCTCTTTTTTTAACACAGAGAAAATAATATATGAATAAATGGAGTCTTTTTTCCAAATTAAACACAAAACCAGATGTACATTGTCTTAAAGGTCTTTGGATGTATGTTCAATTCTCAAACCTTTGGATAATGAGTTCATTCAGCTAAGAACTGAGAAGAAATGAAGCGAAGTTTTGAAGTATTAACGACAAACTTTGTACCTTACATAAGATAATGTACCTATTTGTCATCATAATAACACTTCTTCACTATCATCTTCCAGAGGATCTTTCCTTGAAAGACCTGGGTCTATTGAGAGCTATCATTTTAAGGACAATACAGAAGTTATTTTCTTCAAAAAAGAGGCATATGATACTAGAAGAAGTGAGGGACTTGTCCAGAGTCCCACCATAACTTATCAAGAAGGAAGGATCCTTCCTTACAGATAGTTTTGTTTCTAGGGCAGCGCTATAGACAGGCTGCCTGAATCAATCCAAACTAGTTGCTCAGAATATCCAGCATGTCTTCTAGGAGAAAGGGGCCATGCTGGCCTAACAGAGTTTATGGAACAGCTGCTTTGTGGAGCCTAAATAAAGATAATACTAAAGCAATGGTGGCCAAAGTCACAGTCCTGAGATGTCCTGAATGGTAGAAACCATTTTTTCATGGGTGTGTGTGCTGCTGTGGTCCACAATAGGTTGCTCCTGGTCTCTGGGACCCACAAACCCAAAATCTGAGATACGTCAGGACCTGCATTTAGATAAGAGAACTCCTTCCTGCCAGCCACCACCTCTCCTTGTGGCTTAGAATTCAGACACTAATTTATTTTCTCAGTCCAATTTAATACACCATACCAGTCACATGACAGGCCGCAGGCTAAGCCTGAGAAACCTTGGTAGCTATGCATGGTCTCTGATCATCACTGCTCTCTGGTCCTCAGTTGCTTTTAATCTTCAGACACTCTTACCACTTCTCAGGAGATAAGACTGGCATCAGATAAGACTGACCAAGACAGTATTGAAAGCTCTTCTTTTGATAGGGGGGGAAATATTATTCTATAGTACTATAAAACTAACATAACCAATAACTCAGGCATCACAATTTAGGTAGCTGCTTGTACAACTTTTAATAACTACTAACAATGATTTCTTCTCCCTTTTCGGTAAATTGAGATGCAGTGTGCCCCTTATCACTTCCCTATGATTCTCCAGCTGTATCAAATCCTAAGATGCTCAGTAACCCCTGATTCCAATGGTATTTTCATATCCTATCACCCATGTTCTGACCAGCTGAAGACTTCTGATGAATTTATTCAATCACAAACTTTTATTGAACAGAATTATGTTCTGGCATAATTATCACTGCTGCGAATGATATGAAAACAGACTGGTTTTGTCCTCAAGGAGAACAAATAATAATCAATGATGGGGGCGAAAAATCTGTAACTAGTAAAATGATGATCTATAGGAACTACAACAAAAGTCTGTAATGGATACCATCGTAGACCCAAACAGTCACTTGCTACTTAAATGAAATGGAAAATGTGTATAAATTTTACCTATGAGATTGTAACAATAATACCAAATACATTACTTCAGTATAATAGAGCCTGGCATCTACAGATGAAATTTACTGTTAACACACACTACCAACTACTGCACATCTGCTAGTGGGTGTATTAACCTTTGTTTCAAGAAACCATTCAATAAATATGAAACAAGTATGCAAGTAGTTTAGTGACAGTATCTTCCAGTACTCATCCCACTTAGTAGTCTAGGGCTTCTCAGTTTAACTTGATATCCAGGAGAGAGGAAATTGAAATTTGAGAGCAACTCATCGACGGGGAAATCACTAGGTAAGATGAGGCTTCACTAGCCAGGAGGAGTTTCACATATGGCTGATTCTGAGCAAAAACCAACACATGAGCAGATACCTGCAGAGGTCCTCATGAATTTTTCAGAGGGAGATCAAAGAGAAAATAGACATGAATGGGTTAGAGCAGAATGATATGAAGTGGAAACAGTGCCGGCATGGATTGGAATTTAGATAAAGTCTATCCATGCAGGATGAGCTTGAGCAGAATACAACATTCCTAGGCTCAAGGAGATAAATGAGTCATGTCAGTGCGGGACACTTGGGGAGTCTGAGCAGTTCCTGGCATTCCAACTCAACGTCACTCACAGAGATTGTTAAAACCATCCCAAGAATCAAAAAGCTACACAAATCTCATACTCTGGAATGACTATTCCTTCTAGACAAAGTGGCCATAGTCAGCCACACAGGCACTACAGTGCATATGAAGGTATCCCTGGAGTTGTGCAGTGCTGAAAACCTGACAAGGATGTATGAGCACCTAATTCAGCAATTTAATTAGCCAAGTTATGAGTATGAGTACCTACTCTGTGCTGAATAGTGTGGAACACACTGGAGATGCTAAGATCTAAAAGCACACACTCAGAATTACCACATCCCTTTTATTTCAACAACAATGTGTTGCCTTTTCAAACTATGCCAGAGAAACAAAGAGAAATTTGTTTCTCAAACAAGATAAATCTCCTTCAGTTTGAAACCAAGGGGAAGCCACATATGGGGGACAGAACCAAAGGACACAAGATGAGAAAATCCACAGAAATGACTCACTTCTGTTCAATGGTTACTGAAAATAAAGAAGACAGTGGTAGTGTATGCAGTGCCAAAAAATATAGGCATGTCATTAGAGAAATGCTGACGTGTCTTCTGAAGAGAGCTGATTTCATTGGGGATTGAGCAACATCACTGCAGTGATTCCTCATTCTAGATGAGGCTCAACTCTCACTGATAGGTCAGAGCAGTACATTTCAGAAGGAACAAGTCCTGGGTGACTTGTACTGGCCAAAGGACCTTAATAAGACACACTTTACTGTGGGTTTGAGACATATGCACTGGGCAAGCAGAACATTCCTGAAGGAGCCACAAGCCCTAGTCATCATTTCCAAAAGCATGGCTCCCAGATCATGTTCTCTTAATCAGCGTGGAAGAGGTTCGGGGGGTGCGGGAGTTACCTGTACTTCCTAAATTTCCTACAATAAATATATATTACTTTGTAATAATAGAAACCATTTTTGATGTTGCCTGGGGCAACACCTTTGGGCCATGGATGCCTTAACTTTGCAAAATAAGCCTTCTTGAAAAAGTCAGTGAGTCTGGCCTTTGGTCAAGTTTTTATGGTAAAAAATTTGTGCTATGAAATTTACGAAGTGTTTCTGTTCTTCAAATATTTTTTTTTCCATCTAAATTTCTCCTGGGGTAAGAGTTTCTTTTCCTGATTCTTCACTTTTATCAAAAACCTAGCTTTCTAGAGTTTATCATATTGTCCCTTTGAGAAAAGTTATGTGATCTGTGCATACAAAGGAAGCACTTGACCACCAAACAACAATATACCAATTAGCTCCCATACTACAGGAACACATGCAAAATGAATATGAGGGGAAGCTGATTTGAATGGTTTTACCATCTTCAGAGCCCCTAAGCAAAGACCACCAACTTGGGTGTGCTTATTGGAAATGACGTTTACCCACAGGGATGCAGAATACACACGAGGTAGAAAGAGTGTATCCCTCATGGTTTTCTCAGTAAAGCTGCATACACAATTAAGAGTAGGTGAGCAGCTCTGAGCAGACAGTCTGGACTCAAAGCCCTATGTTGAACAAGCATGCTGGTGACTGCCTGTTGAACAAGCAGGGCCCTCCTCTTACTCAAAGTGAGTGGGTGTGCATGTATAGGTCATGCAGTTTCCTAGGAAGTAAAACAAGACTCATTACTGAATTCAAGGGCAAGAGAAGAAGCTCCTTGAGGTATGAGACAACAACATTTTTCAAATAAATGCCAGAAGCAACAGTCTTGTTGCCCAACCAAGCCCAACCATCCCTAGAAGTGACTTCCCTTCTCAGATAACACAGGACACCTCCAACCCCAAAGCCTGGGGAGGGGGGTTCCTATCAGTGAAGGAACAGTCTCAAAAGCAAGATGCCCTTGCACACTACACAGGGACAGAAGCTAATTCAAATCTAAGGGTAAAATAAAACATCATTCCTCACAGCTGGAGTTCTGAGGAGACATTTCAGCAAGTGACTCCTTTTGGAAACTATCTATAGAGCTGACAAAGGCTGCCTGGTAGTTTAACTGATGCTGTATCCTTTTTCTGGAACAGTTCATCTGGAATATAATTCCACCCTGACCTGAAGATGTGTATGGTTTCTAGCTTATTCATAGATTCTTACCACCTCTGAAGTTTTTATCAACAACAACAATAAGGCACCTGCTCCCTTCAGGAGCTGACTGTATCCTGGGGGAGACAAAGGTAAAATAACCACAAGGTGAGTTATTACAAGGGAAAAACTGTAAACACCTGTGCCATTCATAGGTATACACAATATCTTTAGGAACTAAAGCAATCAAGAAAGGCTTCCTGGAGGGGCAGGTTTGGAAATGGAAGTTCAAGGTGTACCTGGGGTATGAGGACAATGGAAAGGTATGCTGGGAGGGCTTGGCAAGCATGAATGTATGAGGGCAGAAAGTACAGGCAGTATATAGAGACTGCAAGTCAACAAGCCTGGTATGGGAGAGAATCTGTGTAGGAAGATGAGAAGGATGGGGCAGTAAGTAGGATTAAATTGTAAATGGTCTTGAAGTCAAGCTAAGAAGTGTGGATCTAATTCATCAACAGTGGGCAGTCTTTGAAAGCACCCATGCAGTACATTTAAAGACAAAATAGAAGATAAATACAGAGCAGCCTGTAAGGTGGCGTGGAGAATGGGAAGCCTATACTGGAAAGTAGGCGAAGGCTCCAGAAGCCCGGGATGCCTGGGTCCTGCACCTGCAAGACTGAAAAGCTTAAGGACTATGATTCTTCTGAACCTCCTGCCCTGTCTGCTTAACAATGTTCTCAGAAGGGGACTGAGCCCCCAGAATGCAAAACCTCTAGAGACCCTCTTCCAGATTAAGGACAAGTCAAGAATCAACCTATCTAGGGGCGCCTGGGTGGCTTAGTCAGTTAAGCGTCCAACTTTCACTTAGGTCATGATCTCGCGGTTCGTGGGTTCGAGCCCCACGTCGGGCTCTGTGCTGACTGCCAGCTCAGAGCCTGNATTCAGGAAGCCTGGCGGGCTCAGTCAGCAGAACATATGACTCTTGATCTTAAGGTTGTGGGTTCAAGCCCCACAGTAGGTGTAGAAATTACTTTAAAAAATTTTTTTAAATAAAAGTTTTTAAATGGAAGGGGTGCCTGGGTGGCTTAGTCGGTTGAGCGTCTGAGTTTCGCTTAGGTCATGATCTCGTGGTTTGTGGGTTCGAGCCCCACGTCGGGCTCTGTGCTGACTGCCAGCTCAGAGCCTGGAGCCTGTTTCAGTCTGTGACTCCCTCTCTCTCTGACCCTTCCCTGCTCACGCTGTCTCTCTCTCTCTCCTAGAAATAAATAAAAATATTTTTTAAAAAAATCAACCTGTCTAGTGCACTTAGAGGACAGAGAGGAGATAAGGAATAGAACTCAGTAGCTACTCTCTGCCCCTCACCCTGTGCCCCAACCCTACATGAGACAAAGCCAGCTTGTCTATTCAGCCAGCCCACTTAGGGTCCAGACAGATCCTACACAGACAAGGAAGACAATGACTGTGTCCACTACAGAGGCAGCTAACATAGGGTCACAAAGACTCTCTAGGCAAACTCACTCTGTGAGTTTCTACCTGTTCCACTTGAACTTGAGGCAAAATTTTATCTATAAGTGCAAGTAAGATACAATTCCTTACACTGGCTAAGAGGTCCTGCATGACTTGCAAAGCCTTGCCTAACAATTTCACCACACTTCTGCTCACTTGATATACTCCAGAGACTTTTTTTTCATCCCTCAAATGTTCAACATTCATTCTTACCTCTGGGCTCCACACTTGCTGTTCCCTGCACCTAGCATGCCCTTCTCCTATATCTTAAGTCAGCTGCCTACACTAGGTTTTCAGCCCTTTTAGGAAGGCCTTCTGGACCAAAACTTCGTGCCCACAAAAGAGGCACATCTCACCTGCACACCTACCACATCACTGTGCCATGTCGTCTCTTTTTATATTGTCATTATTGAAGTACAGTTGCCATACAATGCTATATTCCTTTCAGGTGCACAACATAATGCTTCTCCATTAATACACATTATGAAAGGTTTGCCACAGGAAGCGTGGTTACCATCTGTCCCCATGCACCATCATTACAATATTACTGATTACATTCCCTAGGCTGTACTTCTTGTCTCTGTAACTTATTTATCCTCTAACTGGAGTAGTTATACCTCTTAATCTACTTCACCTATTTCATTGACTCCCCAACTCAACCCCACTGCCACGTTTTCTTATTTGCACTTAGTTGTATCAGAAACTGTAACTTATGTGTTTGGTTTATGATCTCTCCCTATTACAATGCAAAATCTAAAGGAGCAGGGACCTTTTCAAGTCTTGTTCACTTTTGTCTCTCCAGTATCTGTAAAAGTGCCTGGCACATGGTGGTGATTAATAAATACTTGTCACATAAGTGAAATAATTAATCATGTAATCCATGCCTGGAGGATCCCTGAAACTTCACCTCCCTGAGCAGAAGACCTGTTTCAGACTGTGATGCATATCTTAAAGAGACTAGAGCCAGAGAGTTTCTAATTTCCTTTAAACCATCTGCATCTAAAATGTTAGCAGCTGGGCATTGTATGTGTTCACATCAAATGGGGAAAAGCAGCGGGGAACTTGCTAAATACACAGTCAGTGAGAAAAGAAACTTCCAGAAATACCTTCATTAATGAAGTGGCTTCTAGGGGACAGTCCCTTGAAATACCATCTTGCTGGTAATAAAACTCACCTAACTGTGGAGTTAAGGGCGGGCAAGCAAGGGGAAGATGTCAGGCATTCCCCTGCCACTGAAGTAGGAGATCCTGGAATGCCTAGGCTATAAGTCATCTAAGTCACGGTGTGCACTAGGGCCCACGTCTTTGTTCTGCCTGGAGTCTGGGCTCTAATGAGCCTTTAGGAAAAGCAGAGCTGCCTTTTAAGAAAATTTCATCCTAACCTGGAAAGAGCAAAATGGAGCCAAGGCTCACTTACTGGGACTAACAAGGTGGAGAGACAATAAATGTAACCCTCAGATAATTCAGAAACCTCTTCCTGCAAATCTCTCTGTGATCTAATAATAAAAACTACTACCGTTTTCTATAGCACTTGATCACACACGAAGCACTTTCACATCCCACAGTCTCCTATGATTCTCAAACTCCCCATAAGGCTATTGATGCCATCATCAGCATTTTGCAGATGAAGAAATGGAGGCTCTGAGAAATGTGGGTGGAATGAGAAGCAAGACTCTTATCCTGCTGAGATGTTAAACCCCCACTAGGTCTGCTCTTCCTCCTCCAAGCTAGAGGCAAGGGAAGGTGGGAGGCCCTTCAGGGCCCTGAACTCAGCCCCCGATGCCAGGCACCAGGAGGTTCACATCTAGGCTAGCCCTGAGCACTCACAGGAGACTTTGGTTTCTCTTATTTTTCATTGGTGGAATTTGTTGTTTTAAAACTTCCTCCAGTGGTTAATTCCTCCAATGGCTCAATTTTTCTTAACAATCAGGATGCAGCAAGGCCAAGAAGGCAGCAGCCATGTCTGTTGTGACCTCCTGTTCCTCTGGCAGCAGTCAGAGCTTACTTCCTCTGGCCAGTCAGAGTGTTGGGGCCTCTGTGACTTGACGCAGACAAGGGTACAACTCATACACTTGGGTGACAAAGGCCTCCTCATGTCAGATCCATTCCTGTGAGTTGTAAGCACTGGGAAGCTGGAGGGACAAGGTGCAGATTTGTGTTCAGACTGCCTGCCTCAGAACCCTGGCTAGCCACTTCCCAGCTGTACGACCAAGGCAAGTTACTTAGGCTTGCTTGAGTATGAGCCTGTTTCCTCATCTGAAAAATGAGGATTATAGTGATGTCGACCTCATAAGGCTACTATATTAAATGAGAAAATACTAGCAAAGCACCTAGAACAATGTCTACCACTGTTAGATAGATGTTAGAAAGATGTTACATGCACTTAATACATGTTAGCTATTGCCATTAACTGCTCTCATTTCAGTTACAATATTCTTGAAAGTTTAAGAGTCTGCAAAGGAGGAAGGATGGAAATAAACATATCCACATCTAAGTTACGATGCAATGTGCTTAACGCATTTCAGCAACATGAACCAAGTAGATTAAGAGCCAAATACAAAACCCAAAATTCACCGAAGAGAGGGTAAACTTCACTAAGAATAGCAGGTTCATTCCAGCTTCAAAGACCTTTGCATTTGCTGTTCCTTTGGCTTGACAAGGTCTATGCCCACATCTCCCCATGGCTGGCTCCATGTTCTTTTCCCAAAAGGTTTCCCTGACCACCAGCTAATGAGACTTCCCTCCACCACTCTATCATATCACCCTGCCTTCAAAGCAGTCATGATTCTCTGAAATGATCTGATGTGTCCACTTGCTTACTGTCTACTTCTCCACCAGAACATTAACTGTACATAGCCAAGAACATGGCCCGTTTTGTTCACTATTGCTTCCTCAGGGTCTACAAAAGGGCCTAATACATAGTAGATGCACAAAGAATTGGATGAATGTATAAATGGACACTGAACCAAGCCATGAAGAAGGAATAGGAATTTTCCAGGCTGAGAAAAGATGTGCCAGGTAGAAAACCATGATGGCAAATGTGTGCCTGGCCTAAAGTTCTGTCTATGGCAGAAGACCCAGAGGACTCTCTGAGGTCAAGTTAGATGATTTCCTATAACATGAGCTCCCCAGTGTAGTAAAACCCTACTTCAACTCTGAAGCTCCACTCAAGCTTTCTGGAGCCTAGCATCCCAACAGTTCAGCCAGACAACTAACAACCCCCTTACCCAATACTCCCATCAAAGCAGGGAAAAGGTCTCTCCAGTACCCAGTGGACATTTGCCATGTGAGATAGACTTTCATGGGGAAAATTCACTTATAATTGAAATGGTAACATCGAAACATTGCAATGGGAAAATGGTTTGAAAATTAAAAATACTATCAGTGAACAACTTTAGTGTATATTATATAACTATAAATTACATTAATAATTATATATAAACAGGAATAGTGAATATTTATGAAGCTCCTGCTTAATAGAGCTAACTTTTGTTGAATTTGCATCAGTGGAGAACTGTGAATTTATAACATAAAAATAAATGCAAATTAATCATTCATTCAGCAAACATTCGTTAGGTGCCTAATTTATGCCAGGCATTGAGATATAGCAATGAACAAGTCACAGATCATTTCCTCAAGGTGCTCACAGTCTATGTATGACATAAGGGAGGAGTGATACATTCTGCTTGAGAAGGTCAAAAAGTAAGAAAAAATTTAAGGAGAGATCACATAATAATAATAATGATGATGATATCAATATGAGCAGGTAACATTTAATGACCAATTACAATGTCCCACACACTGTTTTAATATACTTTTCATTCATTTAATCTTAACCTGACCTGGAGATACATATTCAGAGTGTGAGATATATACGGTTATGAAGACTTCTCTGGTGAATGAAATTATCCAGGAGAGATTAACAAAGGGATAAAAGGCCTGAGGACAGAACCCCAAGGAACCACCAATAGTGAAAGGTTAGAAGGAAGAGTAGGATATAGACAAAAAGAGCCACAGACAGCAGGGACACTATGTCAGAAAACCGTGATAGAACAGTGCTACTATGGAAGCCAGTGGAAAAAAGGGAGACACCAGGTAATATCAAAATCCAGTATACATGACTGAATGGGAAGGTGTAACTAATAAGCCATCAATTTTGATTACATTCATAAAATACTTCCATGAAGAACATCTAAGTTAGTATTATAAATAAATAATTCTCCAAATTTAGAGAGTTGAAGAGACTACCGAATTAAACCCACTTACTCAATTCACTTGTGATTTCAGTGAAACTAGAAAGCAACCCCAATGTCAAATAGCTGCCAAAATCATGACAGCCGAAAACAGATTCAAATCTTGACAGCTGAGCACTGTGGGCAAAGCAGAGCCTTGGAATATAAAATCCAAGTTCCATCCAAATTCCTTCTCCTAACAACATGAAGACCAATGTACAATCTTACACTTTTGACAAATTATAAATGATCTTTTCATAAAGAGCTCAAACTTGATTCGTGTTTATCTGGAAAAGTTCTACTGAACTGTCAGAGGTTTTCAGTAAAAGACATACAGGTATGTTCCCAGAATATAAGGTCTTATCTGAAGCAATATTTCAAATAGTAACACATATATGTTTTATACCCAATGCTTATTTGTAATCTGTACATGCCTTGTTATATGTCCATCACTCAAAGTTGAATCTATTTGAATTAGCAATTATGATGCAACTCCAAAGTATTCAAGAAGTTGGCAAAAATCAATTCTGAGGCATGAGATACACAAGCACACCAGAGGAGGAAAAAAACAGACAGCAATGGACTCCTGGTCTTCAAATTTCTCTGCAGAACTCCAGAATCCAGGACTTGTAATCAGTCTGTACACAGAATTAATTCCCAACACAAGGCCTTGGAACTTCATAACCTAAATCCGTAGTGATCTTATACAGCGAGCACCTTTTCTCTTAGACATCCCACATTCTGTTCTCTTCCATTTTTAGATCTATTGATAAATAAAATGGAACATAACTGTAAAAGACTTTATTACTGGTTAAAATATTCACAATGCCACAATCTGCCCCAGATTGAGTCATGTGGTTAAATGTGCAAACAATTACTTAATTTAATTTCATCTTGCAGAAGTTAAAAAAAACAAGCTGTAATCACAGTGGATGCTGTTCGTTTTATTCCAAAAGCCACCATCTTTTATGTTTCTGATTGGATTTTATTCCTGGACACAAGAGGAGTGGGCTTCCACACTCAGCATGCTAATTCACAGGGTATTCAGAGGGCATGCCTAAATAAAGCGGCAGCTGGATCTCTCCTAAAGGGGCTTGATTCCAATTCCTTAAAGAGACGGGGTCCAGGATGAGCCACTGCCCAAACTCCTCATACTCAACAGTCTCACACTGCACTGCCTCCTGGAAACCATACTGTCAGGATTCCTGGTCTTTAGGTGATGAAGGAGCCCAAAACCCTTCCACGTAATATTCTACCTTTAGCACAGGCTCTAGGATCACACTGCCTGTGCTCTGCCAAGACCTTCAAGAAGTTATTCAATCTCCCTTAGCCTCATTAGTCTCATCTGCAAACTGGAGATAATAATAGAACCTACACCACAGAGTTAATTTGAGGAGCAGATAAACGTGTACATATTAAGTGTTTATTACAAGACCTGGCATATATTAAGTTCCCATTATTATCATTAATATTGTCTAATAAACAAAGGGAGATAAATCTGTGCATTAGTTATTTATGACTGCATAACAAATTACCCAAAACTTAGTGCCTTAAAGAAACAAGCACGAGGGTGCCTAGGTGGCTCAGTCAGTTAAATGTCTAACTCTTGATCTCAGCTCAGGTCATGATCTCGGGGTCATGAGTTCAAGTCATGCACTGGGCTTCATGCTGGGCATGAAGGCTACTTTAAAAACAAAAACAAACAAAAACAAAACAAACAATCATATATTATCTCACAGTTTCTGTGAGTGAGGAATCTAAGCCTAATCTGGAGTGCCTCTGCTTCATGGTTTCTCATAGGCTCTGTCAGGTTATTGGCCAAGGTCTCATCTGAAGGCTCAGCTGAAGGAAGATCCCCTTCCAAGTTCACTCTCATGGTGGGTGGCAGGATCCAGTACCTCATAGGCATTTGGACTGAGGGATTCAGTTCCTCAGTGGCTGGTGATGAGAAGCCTCCCTCAGTTCCTTACCACAAGGCCTGGGTCTCCCACAAGGAAGCTTATAGTATGGCAGCTGGCTTCCATCAGAGCAGGTAAAAAGAGCAAGTGAGGGCACACAAGGCAGAAGCTACATTCTCTTTGTAACCTTATTTTAGAAGTAGCATCCTATACCTTTGCAATAGTCTATTTATCAAAAATGAGTCTCTAGGTCCAACCCACACAAGAGCATGAATATCAGGAGGTGAGTATTATTAAAGACCATCTTAGGACTCTAGTACAATCTGAAAAGGCAAAGTCTTCACAACAAGCTTGCAACTCTTTTTTTCCTTCTTTCCACAAACATTTAGTTACTCTATGTCAAGCACTTCACCAAGTCCCTGAGAATATATTAAAGAACAGAGACATATCCTTGCTCTGATGAAGCTGATAATCTAGCACGGGAAACAGACTTTAAAGAAATAAACTATGATTGAATTAAAGTTATGACAGGTGCCTTGAGGAAGAAGTACATTGTGTAAAATTACATGAAGAACACAATCCACTTGGAATTCATATAGAGCGTTTCTGAGGAAGAAAGCCAGACTGAGACAAAAAGGGTGAGAAACACTTAACCAGGCAAAAGCCAGGGGCCAGGCAAGAGAACAGAGGTCCAGACACAAAGGAATGGACTATAGGAAGGCTGTGAGGTCAGACATATGCTGCACAAGATGGACTCAATAAATGGTAGGGTGGAGGCAGAATGGTGTCCAGGAAGCATTAAGCAGTTAAGTTTCTAACTGGTCCCTGTACTTGACTAAATTAAATTCACTAAACACAATTCAGATATATTATCCCTCCATTGTTTTAGTTAGATCTACAAACAAACTACCACACAAACAGTTACTAAAACCCATGCTAATCTCAATCTTCCAAACCTTCAAACCTGCAGTGTGTTGGGGGCTTCAGGTTATTTTAACCATTTGTCCAGGAAGACAGGTTTCCATAATAAGACACACTACCCCTAACCCAAATCAGATCTCATTCTGATGACTTATTGCTAGCCAAAAAGCACTCAGAACAATGAAGACTCCTTCTCATTCTATTTCATTAAATCCAATCAATTTTTCCATAAATAATACTGCTAAATGACTCCTAGAGTTAAAGACAACACAGAAATGCTGATCCATGGCAGATATAGACTCAAACACTCAAAATAAAGATGCTTTCCTGTTGATTCCCAAGGTTAGAGAACAGACCAAGAAACAGATGCAGCCCAGTGGGGGTTTAAATGAACTTTCCTCCAAAGCATTCAAATTCTGTTCAATGCCCTCTCTGGCTTACAAACAAGCTACAAGTTCAAGTGTCAAACAGCCACAAAAAGACACATTTCAGCAAGTCTGAAATCCAATACATTTGTACAGGAAAAGAAATTAGTAGATCTTCATTATATTCATGTTACCCTGGGCCAAGATATTTAGCCTACATTGTAATCCTATTGACAAAAGGCCATCTTTCCTATTGATGCTGTGAAAACCCCTAGGTACAGTGAAGTAGTCAATCCATACATATGAATGTAATTAAGGTTTGGGCGTAGGTGACACATGTTTATTGTGCTCAAAAGTTGAATGGCAACGGTTAGCCAGCCCTGGTAACAGCATGCTTCCAGCTCCACTCCCGGCAGACTCAACACAAGGATGGAATTCCCAAGGTAAAGCCCACAGGCAGAACAAAGCAGAGGTGATCAAAATTGCATGTTTTCCTGGAGCAATGAAGTGTAGTGGGATAAAACAGAGGCAGAAGGTCTGCCCACTGGGGGAAAAAATCTCCACCTGGTTGTCTGCTCACATCATCACAGCTTCGTCCATGATGTGGAGAAAGGCAGTCAAGAGGATAGACCAGAAGAAAATAACTTAATGAAAGAGCTGAATAAACTTTATGGTAGCTTTAGGAAACAGCAGGGGACTGGAGAGCCCAACATTGGAGTTTGTTGGCTAGCAACACAAGCCTCTGGCTGGAAGTTAAAAGTACTTGATTCTAGCCTCGACTAATTAACTCTTTGGCATTTAGCAAACATCTTCAATCAAATAATTAGCAAGTAATTATTGAGTAGCTACTATATGGTCAGTGCTCAGCAAGCTGTAGAGTTGACACAAAGAAGGTTAAGGCTCCAATACTGCCCTCAAGGAACTTAACATTTTAACTAGAGCTTTCCAGAACCTGCCAAGAATGGCTCCTTGTTACTAAGTCCTTGGAGAGTTGTAGGCTAAAATTTTAAACACAAGAGCTTTTCGCAGTTAAGTGTTTTTAAGAAGAAAACCTTTCAAAAATATGTGATGTTAGCATTTCTAAAGATTTAAAAAAAAAAAAAAAAAACACTGGTTCTGCTGGATATTAATGAGAATCATGCCCAAAAAGAAAAATGTTCCAAGTATCACAGTCAATAAGTTTGGGAAACAAGGGGTTGAAAAATGAAATAGGCTTCTTTACTATAGGACTTCTCAGAGCCTTAAAAAACTAATGTGTATTAGTTTTTTATTTATTAGCATCTACAGAGAGGATATGATCTACTTCTCCAGGGAATAATTTTTCTCATTGATTAAGGTTCTGTGCCATGTACTTTGGAAAGACTATGCTAGACACTTTCCTTTCTCCTTCAGTAAATGCTCTCGATGGCTCAGAATTGTCTTAGCATGGAGCTGAGTCATTGGCATGGGATAGCGACGAGGATGAAATGATGCACAAAAAAAATGCCTGCTGTCCACTGGCCATCCTCAGCACAATGAGCTGTGCAGCACCACACACCAAACCGAACTGAGACAGAGGAAGCCACAGGCACATGTGGAAAAGGCTTGTGAAGTACAGCTGTTGAGCATGGTGCCCCGGAAACCCCAGCAGGTGTTGACAGGGTGTGAGCCATCCCCAAATCCAGTCTATTAAGTCTTGCTTCCCAAGAGCCATGTGGTCTGCAGCATTTAGAGACTGCCCTGGTTAAGAGGCTCACCTCTTATTTCCAGAAAGGAAATCTGCCTTATAAAAGCCACTGGTTGATTAATCAACAACATGAACAGCAATAGATCCTGGCTTCCCTCTCTCCAATACCTGAAGAGAGACTGCCTGGAGGACACTACCCAAAGGCCTGGTGCAATTTCTCCAGCTTCATGGGAGGTGGTGTTGCATGATAGTTAAGAACCTAAGTGTCTGGAGACAGACCACCCAGGTCTGAATCATGGCTTTGCATTGATCAGTTGTCTGTCCTTGGGCAACTCAGTTAATACTCCGAGCCTCAGTCTCCTTATATATTTAAACTGGAGTGAAATAGTTCCTTTTCCACCAGAATATTGTGAGAATATAGTAGATAAGAATACAGAGAGCTTAGCCCAACACTGGGCAAATAGTAAGTGCTCAGGTAACACTGGCCATTGTTACTAATAACTACTTCCCCAAAATCACACTCTGCTTTGAGCAATGCTTACCTCTACCCAAATCTCTAGCCCAGGTTAAGGTCCCTACAGCCACACAGGGTGATCCTACACCAATCTATTCACATAATATATGCTCAAGAAATGAAATTTATTTTCTGCATCATCTGAATTGGAGATTTTGCTGTATTCCCCACCAAATTGGAATATTCCCCAGAGTCAGATTACATGTGTACTTTCTTGCTTCATCACTTAATAGCTGTGAAGGTTTGGGCAGTTTCCTCATCTATAAAAATGCAGACGGTCATAGCACCTATTTTGTTCAGTCACTGAAAAGCTGGAGATTAGGTAGATAAGACCCAGGGCAAATGTAGGGAGGGAGAGAGTCAAGAGTCAGCAGCATTAAGAAAAGGAGCACCTTTTCAGAAGGGGAGGGACCTGGGCACTCTCTCCACCTCTAAGCAGACATAGGACAGGCTACAAAAAAGGGGATCAGGGAACTCTGCAGCCTGGCAATCAGCACAGAGGTAATCACATGTCCATGAGCCCTGAGCACACATAAAATAATGGGGCAGAGCAATTTAACATGCCAGGTGGATTGGGCAAGAGAGGGGAAGGAAGCAGCTGATGGGGATGAACAGAGAGAATTATAAAAACTTCACTTAAGATACCAGCTGCAGTTCAGGAGTCAGGCTGTCTATTCACTAAGGAATTTAGCTGGAGAGGAACTGGCTCTCCAGTTGCCATCATTGGCATTGATGGACTCAGGGCCATCAATTCATAGGATGACATACCATCATGGGTCTGAGCTCAAGCACTACAAGCAGACCATGTGCACATTTGGAGTGGCCCTTAAGAATGGGGACATTTCAGGGATGGCTTAGTCTGGGGCTGGAATTTCCCAAGACAGAATTCCTGGTTAGAAAGAAGGTGGTATCCCTGTTATGAAATCCTCCCATTTAACAACTCCACCATTACCTGTCCAAAAAGAAGGGAAATCTGCCAGGTGAAAAAAAGGGACCAAAACCTTAAAAGAATGTAGGAGACCATAACACAGAAAAAGAAATACAAACATCTCCAATATACAAGACACGTTCAGTACAAATTAACACTTTACTGAGATTTCATGTTTCACTATTAGGACAAAAATCCAAAAGGCAACAACCCAATCTGCTCACTAGCTGAGAGGATGCGGTGCGGTGCGCACATTGCTGGTATGGATGTTAACTGTGGCCACTAACCCATTAGAAGGGGAACAAAACGTGGCAATACCTACTCACATTACTAAAGTATACACCCTTTGACAAAGCAAATCCACTTCTGGAATTTAACACACAAGACAGAGCTGCACATGACTGAAATGAAGTGTCCATAACATCATTCACTGCAGCACTGTCTTTAACAGCAAAACATAAAAAAAAAAAAACCCTCCAATTTCCACCATCAGAAATCCAGGTAAATAAACTATATGAAAACTATGAAATACTATGCAACTTAAAAGATAATGAGGACCCATGATAGAAAAATGGGCAAAATTAATGAACAGTCCACAGAAACACAGAAAATATACAAAAAGATGCTCAACTTCACTTGCTTCAAGAAAAATGCAAATTAAAATCACACTGTAATGCCATCGCTTACCTATCATCATTGCAAAAATTCAAAAGCTTCATCACATAGTCTGCCAGCGAGGCTGTGGAGAAACCAGACCTGTCCCACATCACTGACTCAAGTGCAGAATGTTTCAGCCCCCTGGAGGGGAATTTAGAAATACCCAACACTACCGCATATATATATATTTTTTAATCTTTAATGTTTATTTATTCCGCAAAGGTGTAACTCCACCAACATGAAAAAGGAGACACACAAACTTATTCACTTGCCAGGAAAATGTTCCAACAATCTAAATGCCCATCCACAAGAAGTTGGCTTAATAAACTACTTTAAATCCACACAACAGGAAAAATTCTGCAGCCTTATTAAAGAATAAGAAAGATCTTGATGAAATGCTATGGACTCCTTCCAGTACATATTATTAAATGCTAAAAGCAAAGTGCATATGATATATATATACACCCATGAAATTTTGCATATTACTTCCTAGCAGTTCAGCAATTCTTTTTCTAAAACTAATCCTAAGGAAACAATTGCAAAAATAAACGAATATTTAATCACCAAAAATGTTCATCACAACACTGTTACACTAGGGGAAAACTGAACAACAGCCCAAATAAACAAACACTTATTTAAATAAATTATGGAATATCCACCCAAAGGAATATAACAAGGATATGGTCAAAGCATATACCATGAGACAGAAAGATGTTTATCAGCATTTTAAAATTAAAAGGGCACATGCATTACATGATTTCATTTAACATTATGTACACATAGGTATACAGACGGAAACCAACATAGCTATCTATAAAATTACATAAACTTTTTTCTTTCTTCTGTTTTCCTTAATTTCCTCAAAAAATTAGATTTTATAGCTATATATATATATTTCAGTAGTCAATTTATTTTTTGTAAATAGGAGTGGAAAAGCCCCGTGAAGAAAGGTTCTAGAGACATACAACACAAACACCTTAAACTCCAACTTCAAGGTTGAGAAGAGACTTGCAGGCTACCTACCCAGAGTTCGGGGAGCTCTTGTAACATTGCTCAGGATAACATGCAGGGGAAGAGAGGAGAGCCAGCTCCCTAGCTAGGATTTCAAATCAAACCTGTCAGCCTGCCAGCAACCCCTAAGACCAGCTCTACACAATGGGTCAACATCCACTGGACCGTAACAATGCTTCCCCACTAAGTCCCCTAGGAATGACCAAACTTGAGGGGAAAACATAGACTCATCTCAACAGGGCATCCTTAGCTGAGCTCCACATGTCAGCTCAGGCAGCACCTGAAGCTTAGGACTACTCCAAGAAGCTGACAAAAACAGCCCACACCTATCAGCATATCTTTGTGACTCTGCAAAGGAGGAGGCTAACTTCAAGTAACAATGTTGAAAACCCAGTTTCTGTGAACTTGCTGGCTGCCAAGCCAGCGAACAGAATGAGGTTTACTTCTAAGAGCAGCACAGCATGCTCAAGAATGTAGATTTGGAGTCCGACCCTGATTTGAAGCTCCCCTTCTTTCTACTACCTCTTCTACTTGGCACATCTCTAACCCACACTGAGCCCCAGGCTCCTTAGGGATCTCTAGTAGAACTATAAAGATGAAATAAACTATGTGTAGAGAGCTTGGTACAGCAACTTTAGTGTATGTGTGGGTACACACATACACAGAAGGAGGAATGATAAAACAAAATGGTGACAAGGCTGTCATAGAACAGCACCTGGCACATACTAAGCCTCAAAAGATACTAGCTATTAATACTGCTAGAGCAAAGATTAGTGAGTCAGAGTCATCCACCAACAACTCAGAGAAACAAAACACAGGGCTTGAGACCCAAAGATGTATGGCTATACTCAAAGTCTCAAAGGGTATGAATGGCATCAGTATCCCAAAAAGGGAAGAAGTTACTGTACAAAAAAAAAAAAAAAAAAAAAAAAAAAAAAAACAAGTCTGACATATATCAATGACATTCAGATTTGAAATAATCAATGGTTTCACTTAAATAGAACATAAACTAAATGACCCAATAAAATGTTTCTTTCAAGAAATTAAACTCTCTCTCAAGCCCCTAGTTACTTTGAACAACAACAACCTCGCATTCAGCAAAGGTCCCAGTGTTACCCAGTATAAGATACAAGTCTGGAGGATTTTCTTTTTTAAATAGTTTATTGTCAAATTAGTTTCCACATAACACCCAGTGCTCATCCCCACAAAGTCTGGAGGATTTTTAAATTAGTATATATTAGTTAAACCTCCTATTTATCAATGATACTATATTGCCAAGCAGAGGGTTAGGCCCCGTATATCAAAAGTGTGTTGGGGCACTAGGGTGGCTCAGTCAGTTGAGTATCTGACTCTCAACTTCAGCTCAGGTCATGATCCAAGGGTTATGGGATCAAGTCTTGTGTTGGGCTCTGCACTGAGCATGGAGCCTGCTTAAGATTCTCTCTCCCCTTCTGCCCCTCTCCCCTGCTCACACTCTCTTAAAAATCAATCAAATAAACAGTGGGTTGTTTCAGTGGGATTTACATTGCTCCCCACCAAATCTGACAAAGATGCAAATGTGGGATCAAATTTCTATATATTCTAGGGAAAAAAAGGTGAGGTGGGGGGGGGCAATAAACTTCCAGATGTTCAAAAACAACTCCTATCTAGACGGCTTTATAAAGTAGGAAGAACTGATCCTCATGCAGGCCCTCACTTGCTCCCTTGAATGTATGAGAAGATGACCAGAGTATGGAGAAGGTGGTCATCAACCTTCTGGAAAATGCAATATTCACCAGGTTCCTCCAGTAAGGTGTACTTCCCTTCTGAGGTGCAAATTTTAGATGATATTATAGAAAAACACCTTAAAAACTGGAGGGGGGGGGAAGGGTGTACAAGAGGGGAATATTTTTTCCCCAACTGAAAATCTTCTCAGACAGTGGGTTTACTAGTCTTTCCTGTGACTAACTTAACAGAGAAAACTCAAGAGGGATGGACAAACCTAGAGAAGGGGCAGCAGTATGTAAGCATCTATCTCCACCATTTAGTAGAACACAGAGATGAGAATTTAGGGAACAAATGAACATGGAAGACAACCTTAGCACCTTGTTGTGTATAACCCCCCATGGGAAAGAGGTACCTTATTAGCATAAGGCTATGATACAGACTTCTATGAGAAAATGCTCTTGGGATGTTATTGATGCCATTAGTCAAATAAATGACTTCTCCTTCCAAGTAGACATGGTGGGATTACCCTTAACTGCCTCCCATGGAAGTGGATTCTGACCAGTGACTTCCTTGCTAAAAAAAAAAAAAAAAAAAAGCAACTCATCTCAGAAGATGCAGTTGAGTTGCTAATGTTCTGGAGCACAGAGATTGTGAAAGCACAGAGATGGAGTCTTCCTCAGTCTGTTGCCCTGA